>NC_050196.1:9492662-9647662 GCF_008315115.2 Sander lucioperca | reverse complement strand
CCACTGGACTAGTTGCACAATAATAGATACAATAGTTATATAGTTCTATCTATGAACTAAATCTGATATAGGCAGTGGAGAAAATGAAAGGAAAAAAATTATTTCTTTCAAACGTGTAATTTGCGACACACGAGGCCTACCTTGTGTCATGCTTGAAGGATAAAAGATGCTGGAAAAATATGTTTTGTGTGACTTTTGCATACACACAGAAAGATGTAGACAATCTTCCTAAAGAAACAAAGTTAAAGCATAGATAATCCTATACTGTTTACATCTACTATTTAGCATGAATGAATCTCCTTTTGAGCTCCCAGGTGTGAGTGTGTAGAATTGAGACGTTAAGGGTGGTTACTTAAAAGAGCAGGAGGTTGTAAATGATATTGTATAATACATGTTTCCTTTTTCATCCAAACAATATGATAGTATTTATAATGGATATTATTTGCTAGTGTCTGGGCCCCTATACACAAGCTGCAAATAGCTTACCAGGGTGTTCCATTTTAACATATCTGCATTATGTCTTATGATTGTACTTGTCTTTTAACTTTTGTGAATAAATTGAACACGAACATGAACATTACAGAAATCCTCTCTGAGCAAGGTTTTAAAAAAATCTCCTCATATCCTTCTGTGTTTGATTGAGCATGCCTGATGAACCATGTGATATCCCTTTCTTGACGTCTGTTGGCTGCAGGTGGCAATGTTGCTCTGCCAGAAGGCTGAACAACATACAGCACTGCCTCCCTTCCGTGAGCATTTTTTGTGTCTTTTGTTCTTTTGATGAATGGAAAAACCTGTAGAATAGAGCCTTTTCTGAGGTGCACACCATCAAAGGCTAACAGTGATTATTCTTGACAAATTGGTCTTGCCATGCGTAGACTAGAAATCATGTCAGTGGAATAGCAGTCATTATCCAACAGAGATGTAGGACAATTTGGCATAATGTACTGTATAAATTACTTGCATTATTTCTAAGTCATGTATCCAGAATCATGTTACAATATAAATAAAACAAACTATAAATCACTGATAATAAGGTCTAGGTTCTTGAAACTGGGCCCAGGATAAAACTAATGTCCTCACAGTTCACAGTAGCTACAGGTGTCAAAACAGAAGCATGGGTGTGATATAGGATGGCAATGGTGCAGAGACGAGTAATGGCAAATCTATCTCGCAAACAGGTTTAAAGACTGACAACTTGGTAAATCCTGTTTTCTTTCCTCCTAACCTGGAAATTTCTGCAGCGTTGCGGATTTATCGACTGCTGAAAGATATAAGCCCAGTGCCCGAGATAAGCAGGAAAGAGGGATCATGTATGGATGGTGTGGCGGGATGCATACGTCTCACGCACATGGAGGGAAATGACTCTCCGGGGATTGAAAAACCAGGAGGATGAATTGGATAGAAAAACAGGATTCTGTCTCTGTATGAGGCAAAGGCAAACCAAAATAGAGGTGCTGACAGCTTCCTCCATCCAGACCCGGTGGGAGCGCTTATCCAGTTTTGTGTTGTGAGATAAGAGGGGGATTTATTTATACAGGTTGATAGCTCTGGCACACTTTGAATGATAAAGGAGTGTGTTTGTGTGCTGTGTGTTCTCCTCCTTTCAGGGTGCCAATCAGTATTAAAGGTTGTGGTCTATAGGATGAAAATACGTATATTAGAATCCATGAATGAAGAGGTGTGAGTTTCTTCATCTTTCTTATCCCTTTGTCTGTGGCCTTGTTCCTCTCAGCACCTGAGAGCTGGGATCAAACATTGTTCAGTACATTCCCATTAAAAGCACATGAAAAACACCCCGAAGGAAAAAAAAAGTCCACATCAAACACAAAGGCCCGAATATTTTCTTCCATTGTGTACTGAAAAAAAACACCCACATCTAAAGCGGGAATAAACGGAAGGGGGGCCTTTTGTTGTGGTTATCCTCCTGGTGGTTAAAAGGAAGGTGTTTGGTTCACTATTGGATGGATCTTGTGTTATTTCTGTCAGAGAAGACATCTGTTCTGCAGTAAGTCACATCCGTGTTAACTTCCCTGGTGCAGATGCTTCCCAGCATGGTGATTTATTTATCACGTACGGTGGGCGTTTGGGCCGGAGAGGTTCTGTAACGGTGCTGTTGGCACAGCTGATGAGGAGCCATGGGAACACAGGCCTCCAAGAAATACTTTATTTTCATTTTGGGAGCTGTTGCATTTGGCTCATGTGGCACATCTACATACGGTTAAGAAGAATGCTGTTTTGGAACAACATAACTTGGGGGGAAAAGGGAACTGCAACTTTAAGAAAAGGTTTCAGTGAATTAATCCTTCCTGAGCTCTTTCTATTTTGCAATATTTAGCTCTGAAAGGTCGTCCAGAGGTAGAACATTGACATCTCAAGATCAGCAGGCAGGCTGCAGTGTTGTTGAATCATATGCACTAAGGCCAAAGTCTATAACCCTGCTTATTGAAACAAATCAATGGATTACAGGCTTTTTCATGATTCTAAGACATTAGCCCCACACCAAGGAGCTCATTCTATCATAGCTACATGTAATTTAGAAATAGGCTACACCGTGTTTTATTACTTTGCATGGTTTATTTAACACCTACACGAAGGGCTGGACAATGTGGCTTGAATCAGTATCACAAAATTACCTCCGCCAATTCTACACATAAAGGTCACTCGTCCTGTGAAAACAGTTGTATAATGTCATATGAGGCTCTAAATGAGCGTTGGAGTTTGAAAGACATGGGTGTTTATCAGCCATAGAAGATCTAACTAAAGGATGCTATTGGTTGTTAAAGCTCTCAACTACATTTCATGGTTTTCATCAGCAGATGGAGTTTGAAGAAGTTTGTAAAAAGCTAGCAAGTGGACCTGCAGTTAATATATGTTGTCAGACTAGTATTTCTAAGACTTTGATGTTCATGCTTTTGGTTGCATCATGGGAAATGTCAGATGGAGAAGGATTCAGACAAAGGGCTAAAAGAATGTCTCTGCCTTTGCCACATTTGGTTTTGACCAATCCTTTATGAAAGTGCAATACTAAATCACTAAAGTGTCCCTTTAATATTTTTTTTTTGGATGTCACAATATTGCAGATATATGCAAGAATCATTTGTAAAACTAACCTAAATTACAAGTAAAAATAATCTTAACTCAAGGTCCACATACTGTCTCTCAGTGAAGCAAAATACATCTGCTGATGAAAACTCTGAGATGCAGTTGAAAGCTCAAGAAAAAGCTAGTAAGTGGACCAATGTTTGATACAATTTCTTGTGTTCCATTGTTTAGAAACAAAACAACTTAATTTTTCACAACATGCTTGATAACTGAATAAAGTTTCTAAATTATTATATTGACTTATTGGCCAGCCCTACATGGATTGGTGACACATAGAGCAATACAACAATTCCCAGCATGCATCCATTTCTTTAAAGTTATCTACAATCTGTTGTGATTCGGTAAAACTCAACTATCTGGGATCTGAACAAAGGTCTGTCAGTCAGCTCCATAGGTGGCCACATGAGACCCTTGGAACTTGGATGAAAAACAAATCTCACAATAGCATCAACTGGAAAACAGTGGAGATCAGAGGGAGCGTGGCAGCCCCCATCAGGGATGTTTAGGGATGCAACGCAGAGGGGGGGGTGAAGGTGCGGCTCCGCAGGTCAAGCCACCCGCTTTCCTCTCTCCTCCTCTGGGAGGGACCCCAGTGTATGTTACAACAGGAAGAGACTGAAGGTCAAAGCACAGACCTATTGTCTTCCTGGCTGTGTGACAGACGCCTGTCTATCTCTCTTTACTATCTCTGTCGAAAACGCACACCTCAACGTATAGGGTGAAAAAGAGAAAGAGAAAAAGTTGCAGGGCTGCTTGTTAATTTAGATATTTAAATATAAGCAATATATGTGCAAATGTGTGCTTGAACATGATTAAACAAGACAGATGGACAGAGGACAGTTCCACAGGCAGGCAGGAACTTATTTGATTGAAAGCCAGCAGGGATTGGTGGCACACAATCAGACAAGCAGACAGATCTACGGCCCTATAGTCCCCCGCCACTCCTCAGTCCATTATCTCGCCCCCATAAAGCCCTCAGCAGTACAACATCATAGGCATTTCCTCCCTGTGAAAGACACACATACCCTCCTTGATAAGATAAACTGCAGAAAATAATGACACGGCAAAGCGAGGTCTCTTTTAGCTTCTCCAGCCAAACAATTCAAACGTCTATTTTAGCAGATAAGGTGGTGCAGACAGACTGCCCCACCCCTGAAACCTCAGGGACACACACTCGTCCCTTTGTGCCCCGATAAAGGAGAGCGGTGGATGCATGTAATCAGCATATCATTCATAGTCTTAATGAGAAAGGCTCTGAGTCATTGAAGCCATTAGCCAGGATAAAAGAGGCTTAATTGTTTTGTGTGTGCGTGTGGGGTGCACGTGTGTGTGTGTGTGTGTGTGTTTTACGGCGTGCACATGCGCCTGCAAGACCAAGCTAATTAAATCCATTTCCTTTGTTAGCAACTTTCTTTCTCTCTTAATTAAGAGGGTTAATTATGGGGCCTGGACAGAGGTCGCGTGCATGTTTGTGTGCACGTGCATTCTCTTGACCAGACCCAGATGTAATATTGCATATAACACAATGAGCACTCATGGTTTAAATTAAACAGCCTTTGACATTTATTTAAATTCAAAGAATGAGGGAATAATTTAAGTCAGAGAGTATAATAGTAAGTGATAGAGTTGTCTGCTTTGAATTTTTTTTTAAGGCTCAAAGTAATAACATTTTATTTTATAATGGTCACCTGTGTCTGTCTTTGTTGGGGGAAACAAGAAACACAAAAATATATAAATATCTTGAGGAGGAATCAACATGTTGTGGCATCTTGTCAAAATCATCAACCAACAAGTCTGGTGTTAACACCGACTTCTTTCATCACCGCCGGTGTGTGGTACGAGTGGACGTATGCAGCATACCAATGGTGTGGAACAATATTCCCCAGCACGCTCCATCTACAGCAATAATATCATTATGGCTGCCAGACATGAGAGGACTCTCCCTGCCTGCCACTGGACACACACCATTACTTTTGATGGCCTGTGTGTGTGTGTGTGTGTGTGTGTGTGTGTGTGTGTGTGCGTGTGCGTGTGCGTGTGTGTGCTCTGTGCTCTGTGCTTGTGCCCTACGGGTCACACATCCTGTTGGGGTAAAATGGCTGATTCGGGACTCTGCCATTTTGCTAGTCAGCTTGGGTCCATAACCGTTATACATCTGTGGGTGGATGACTATCCTCGGTATGTTGATGATGATGACGATGATGATGATGATGATCCTCTGCGGCTGTAACAAGACATTAACACCTTTTACACTCTGTTGAATCCTCTTAAAACCACAGGCAAGTTTTGTATGTAAAAATAAAACTTGTCTAGGCAGCCTGCATCCCAAAGTCAGGATGTGTCCATGTCCACCATTTACCTATTAATATGTCAAGGTTGTCTTTATGGCTTGTTCTGCTGCCCCCAGGTGGCCAAAATAATCAATTCATGCAGCTTTAAACTATCGTGCAACTCTGTCGAGAAAATCCTGCCAACTCATACTACATTTGGATAGCACCTAATAGCCAATCGTTTCTCGTTCTTATCTCTTTGTTGTTCTCCATGCTTTCTCCTCTATCTAAAAAAAACACAATGAAATCCTGTCCCCACATCCTCAATGACCGGTTTTAGGGAGAGGCTTGTGGGTGTGCGTCTATCACTGTGCCTCTGAGTGTGCATGCTTTTCGCTGTCATGCTTCTTGCTGGTGCATCGTTAGGTATGGCTTTTTATTAGCCTCTGGTGTGTTGGAGATGGGAGGGGGGTCAGCATCGCCCCAGCAGTAAACTAGCGCAGCCGTCAGCCCTGCACACGGGAACAAACACCCCATTAAACCAAGGCCTTTCCATATTACTGTAATAAAAGCCCCCGCTCTCGCCTTTATGGGCTTTTTAATTATGTCTATTTGTCTTCCTGGGCTTGTGAGCAACAGTTCATGATGAGCCCCATTTCATGAATACTCCACCACTGGCAGAAAGCTGGAGGGGGTGAATTAAAGGGAAAATGGCTCAAAGCTAAAATATGACTATTGTTACCGGCATGGTATTTTATGTTCTTTACTTTTTTGAGGGTTTTTTTTTGTGGATTACTATAAAGATGGAAAAATCTCATGCAGTTAAAGTGAATTACATGGCAGCTTGGTAGTAATGGTCTTATTAAATTAGCTCCCCGAGATCAGGGCATTAGCTGGGCTCGCTGTATGCTCCCTAAAAATAAACCATACAAATCAACCATGCATGAAATAAAGCTTTAGTGCGTAACTTTGTGATATTAATGAACGTCCGTTACAGTCAAGCCATCGCCAAATGAGTTGATACAAAGCTAATTCAGACTATCAGCTCCACAAAACTCTCTCTGTATTCAGTATGGCTGTGTTCAGAAGATTGTGGCGTCCGGTGACTTTCCCATGCAGAAACTTGAGTAAAGATAATGAACTCTGACAGTTTTGTTGTCATTACTTAGAACTCCTCATGGGGGGCGACAGAAACTACGCACTATAGCTTTAAGCATAAAGGCTGGCACTTTGGGTCATTCCAGAACTCGTACTGTACACTTGTCTTTCTTATCTTGTTTGTAGAGTATAGTCACACTAATGTGTTCATAAAGGTCGTGTGGTGTCTTAAATAGTAGTGCTGTGATGCTGTATGAAGAGGAATCCGCCGACACTGTTCTTGATTATAAAAAGGTTTATTACAAGCAAAGATTCAGCATCAATTTTACAAACTCCTGCAGAGAGCTTGGAGAACGACCAACCCAAACCTCAAAATTTGTCGCTCTGCCTTTTCTTTGTGTGAACAACGTATATATCCTATGCATTGTATCAACATAGGACGTGATATGTGTGAGTATACCATTGGATGGATAACTGACCAATCGATGCCTGTTATCTGGCACAACTCCAAAAAAGGTCTCTTCTTACAGTCGCTCACCGGCCACCCCCACATGGCTACCCCATTTACTGTAAAGAAACAAATAATCCAGACACACCCCTGCACGTTATGAAAACCTTAACCACATACAGAAGTATTCATTTATTGCACCATGCCATTAATTTATATAGTGCCTCATTGTGCACACAGTAAACATTTTATGGCCGGGTCATTTTCTGCAAAGATGGACACTACTGCTTAACCCCTTTTAACTCTGGCAAGCCTCTAACACTTAACCTGGACTATAGTGAGCAACATACTGTACAGATGCAATCACCTGCAGAGAAATACTGTCAGTTTAACTCCAATTCGCAAAAGCAGAAAAAGTTGTTAGTGGACTTCATGATGGTTCATTTCATTCTTATGTCATTAGCTTGGGGAAACACAAACTTATGGTCCTTTTTTTTCTCCTTTTAGGCAAGGAATAAAAAGGACAAATGAGGCATAGTTACAAGTGTTTTATTGTCTTAAATCAGGTACAAACAAAGTGTCCAGTGGGTTTGTATCGTCTGCTGCAAATGATAGCAGCCGTGAAAACTAGCAGCACCAAAGCCAGCGCTGCACCCACTCCACACAGCAACGGCATTGACGAATAGGAGGCTGAGGAGGGAGGGAGAGCATAAGACAAACATCGGCTCTATTAGTCACAGCATTTAGCATTGGTAATTAGGAGCAGATAGGTGAGCATGGAAAAAGTGACATTAAATGCATTTTTCAGTGGTGTTTATTGTTTTACATGTACAAACCACCGGTACCTCCTTCTCGAATCACTTCATGCATTTGGAGCTCGGACAGTGCAGTCAGCCCCTCCAGCAGGATGGGGCCCAGAGCCGCCGTCCCCTCCCACTGCAGATCTGGAGAAAGCCCAGCAAGTCCAACATGGAGGGAAAAAGAAAAAAAAAAAATCCACTTAGTGCATTTAGCCAGGTGATTCATCCGTTCACGATACGACTGATGGGCTCGACAATTAAAAAGGGATCAGCTCAAAATCAATCCTCTAAAGATGCATAAACGGCATGTGTGCCAAATGAAGGCAAGTTAGCTTGTCTAAATATGGGTGCAACCTCTGCATCTCTGTTAGTCTGTGGCTGATTATATTACATTCCTTGTTACTAGCAATCATTTGGGTTCATTTCCAGTAGGATTGGGTGAGGCTCGCTAGTTCAGAACCATCCAGATGGACGTAAAAACACCTTTTTGTGATAATTGTACTGAACAATGTGACTGCAGGCAGTGGAGACGGTATCAACAATGTCTCCCCTGGGTCAGTATGAAATGTTTTTAGGATTCATCCCCGTGTGTAATGTAGCGTTGCTTTTGTAAACTGTACCAGCATCTGCCCCAAGGCTTCTTTTCTGTCTCTTGCAGCTGGTCTCACAGCAGTCACACACCTTATTATCTCCACCTGATGCTACCCATCTGTCCAGAGCCAAGAATATTCAGAGATTGAAATAAATCTTGTTATAGCATTAGAGTCACGGTAATGCAGAGGAAAAAACAACATTTAAACAGACAGTAACAGAAAATTTGTCAAATAAAAAGATATTAAGCAAACCCATCCACGTGTTAAGCTTCACTGAATTCTCTTTGTGGGAACTAACCTGTTTGCTTCAGTCAAGAATGAACACGCTTTGTGTTGCGAGTCGATGGGAACGGAGACTTTTGTTGCCTTCAGGTGACATGTGATGTACAGCTATGAGGACATTTAAAAGACATCAAGATTCAAAATGTACAGTATTAAATGTGGATGAATATAAAAATACTGTACAGACGGCATTTCCACTAATTAACCAACATAGAAATAAGTATAACTGCTACTAAAGTGTATAGCATTCCTTTTCCCTTTCTTTTTGGGTCTGAAGAGTTTTTTTGTTTTGCACAAAACCCTTAGCCTAGAAATCTAGCGGCAGCAAATGTAATTTGCAGCCAGGGTCAGTCTAGCAACTGACCGTTGGCTTGCGAGCTGGAAAAACCAAATTCTGGTCAGGCCAATCGCATCGTGTATAGAGTCGGTGGGCGGGCTTAACATAATGACGGCAGAGTTGCGACGGTTCCGCGTGAATTCCCTGCTACTTGAAAACAAAGACGATGGCTGTTGCTGCTGGCGAACAGCGGTCTTTCGATTCGGCTTTGGCCGCAACTCTGGAAGACTTGGAGTTAAGCTTTTCTTTGAGAAAAGAACAAAGAATGGCCCTGAAGTCATTCTTAAAAAAGGAAGATGTGTTCGGAGTTTCGCCGACCGGATATGGATAAGTTTAATCTATCAACTAGCATTGCTCTGGTTGGTTGTAGCGCTATCCTATGCAGAGGGAATTTGAAAGACAACCATTTATCCCCTCGGATTGAGTCCTGCCAATGGTGAGTTCCCAGAACCAACATCTTGATGTGGGTCTGGCTTGTCAGGCTACCAAACCCTCAATAAACAAAGTGTTTCTTTTTTTTAAAAAAAAATCACATTTTAAAGTCTGTTGCATTGGGAGTAGAATTTCCTATTTGGCAAAACAATCAAAGTTAATTTAAAGTTAAAACTCTTCCAAAGCTCCGATTGTACAGATGCACAAAAAAGGTTTCCGGAGTGGATACTGGCTCTGCTCGAAGTTGTGGCACAGCTCCATTCTGGCTTATTGAGCCTAAATGAAAGTCAGTTGTTGGAAAGTATTTGAACTAAGCACAGATCACAACGTAGTGTATTATGGCCTTCAAACAACACTCACTAATGTGTACGTTATGTGCCAACTTAGCACGTAAGAGACTAACAGAACAGTTGAAATGAATGTTAAAGTAATACTTTGGCTGGTCACATCAAGACACAGTGATGCTTGGAAAATGTAGGGAAGAAAAACTGCTTAAAAAGTCAAATGCCTGACTACATGACACCAGATCAGTAGTTCTAAAATTGTATAAACACATCTCGTACTGAATTCCCGTGATTATGGGGGAACTTGAAGGCTTCCAGCTGGAGATGAAGTTTATCCTCCTGGCTCCTCTGCATGAAGTAAGACTTGGCTCCTGCCAGCTTAGCATCACTGAAACACCTTATTTGGCAAAATACAGGCACAGGATTCATATTCATAAACACAGACCGACGATAAATGCTCTCAATTAGGTACAGCGTGGTATGCAACTAAACCTAAATCTTGATTATTATGACTGGCTGACTCTTTTAGATAAATACTGCACATCCAATCTGCAGCTTCTCACCCATGGTTGTTGATGAAGGGGTATCTGGGTTGAGAGTTGGGGTCGGGGAACTCGGTGGCCACACAGCTGTCGACGTAGACCCTCAGTGGAACGTGGTGACCCTGGAGGAGCGCCGCTTCAATGTGCATCACGTCACTCAGGAAGTAAACACTGGAAGGCCTCTGCGACTGCCAGTCCTCTAATCAAATACAGAAGGAGAAAAAGACAAGTGGAAAAGTAATGCTGGGGCCATCATCTGATTAGTTGAAAGTTAAATGATGCCCATGGGGGAGAGTCGGTCAGTGTAGCAGCAGTGAATAGAATATAGGTACTGTAACAATAAGAGAAAAGTACTTTAAACAAGATATAAATGAATTACAGATGTAGCATCATCAACCTGGAAGAAACAGACGATTGTCTGTGCCTGCAAAAACGAGTTTAAAACGTTCATAACTTCTTACAGGCCATGCTACTTTTAAAATAAATAAATAAATCACAGGAGATGCTAGGCCAACTTTCAAAACAAACAGCAATGTGGTGCAGTCGCTATCTGCAGTGTTGGAATTAATTAGAAAGCATAATCAGCTGTTTATTGATCACTTTATTGTGCGAGTGACCCTGTTAGGTCAGCCGCAGCCTACAAGGCATGTAATTTCAGCTCATCACCATGCATCAAAAGATCCACTCCTGTTTATCAAGTCACTGTTTAGCATCTTTTAACAGTCGCAGCAACGTCTGCGAGGCCTTGAGTGATTGCAATTACACCCGTCGCTGGGGAAATTAGCCAAGCCGCCTGGCGCAAATCACAAGTTTTAACTTGCAGAACATCCAGCTCAAAGTTTGTTGTTTCTTCTTGATGTGTGTTGCCCACCTGTCATGAGACGCAGGGAGAAGCGTAGCTGCTGTTCCGCTAACATGTCGAAGGCAGACGGCTTCCAGGTAGGCCTCACAGCGCCGCTGCTCACATCATGCCTCCTGTGAGGACAATCACAGCAAGGACGGGCATTTCACTAGAGAGGCTCATCGAGGATGAAGAATGTGTGCCTCAGAGAGAGAGTGGAGACCATAACACAGGTAGGTACATTTAACAACAACAACATGGTTTCTGCAGGGCTCACCCAGGTAAATTCAAACCCAGATCTTTTTAACATAGAATGCAATTTAAGGCAGGTTTACTGGAGGAAAACCAATAGAGATGATAAGGCCTAGATTTAATTGTTATGACTTTTCAGCAAGACCAAAAACTTTTTTCTCTAGAGATACAGATACTGCAGATACTCTAGAGTATCTGCAGGTCCACCCCTTAGTCTGCCAAGTCCAATTCTAGCCCTGCTGTAGAATTGGACTTGGCAGACTGAGGGGTGAAATACTAAATGAGACTTTACCTTAGATAGTGGCATTCAATTACCACCTCAGCAGGGTTGGTCTTTAAAATAAAGGTGTTGCCAATGGGTGTTGGGGAGTACGTCAGAGAAAAGTAGTAGATGAGGGCTTCTTCGGTCAGCTGAGGAAAAAAAAAAAAAACGTTACAGGGACTTCAAACAGACAAGAGTGGATGGACACTGAAGGAGGCAGAGAGCCACACACCGCCATTGTGCTGCCGCAGCCCTGTAACTCCGTCTGGAACTGCACAACGTGGAGAGTGGTGGTTCGTGCAGCACAACCCCCTAAGGTCAGATCACTTGGGTGGATCAACTGACCGTTTCCTAGGAACAAAAGAGGAAAAAGGTGCAACTTAAATCAGGACCATTACCTGAGGCCATTTCTCTTCCTGGTCCAGTCAATAACACTCACAGCAAGTGCAGGTTCAGCCACAGGACAAATAATGCATCACTGAAAGTCAGCATTTGCTCACTGATCAGGCATCCAGAATGCTCCTTCTCAGAGTGAAGAAATAAAAGGAAACATAATATTGATCACCGATACCATAGTCTGTGCCATTTGCAGTAATCAGCACTGAGTGTCCCATCTTCACCGTTCCATTCCATTTTCCAACTCGGGCCTCTAACCTGAACCCTTTCTTTCTTAGACATTAGAGCAGAAAGCATGTTAAATGGACTTGTGTCGGTGCCACTGTGGACAAAAAAACCCACAATGGATCAACTCAAACAAGTAACCGGCAGCCATTACGGTACCTAAGAAGTTCTGTTTGACCTCAATGGTGACCCCTCCTTCTTCACAGTGCGCTGCCACGCTGTTGGCTGGCACAGGCACCCGCTGCCCAAACACCAGCGTCAGCACCTGGAATATCATTCAAGTTTAATTACACTGAACTTTAATGGTGCGGAAGATCAGAAAGGTTGCGTAAAAGTCATACCTTTGATTCCGGCTTGACAGGTGGGTTCAGATCTGGGCCTTGGACCAATTTTAACAACTTTTGGACATTTACCTCTGGCTCCAGCTGCTCTGAGGTCAGCTTTACGGCCTCAGATGTCTGCGGGTTTTGAAAAGTGTGCTCCAAAAGAGGCCGGGCTGGTTTTGGTTTCCTGACAACTGGGTTTCTAAGCTGGTAGGTCTTGAGACGGTGGGTGAGAGGAGAATGGACCAGATTGTCGTGCTCATTTCGGTTTGACTGATGATCTGTTGTCTGTGGTGATCTCTCATTGGTGCTGAAGTTTGGCCAGTTTTGTGTGGCAGCAAAAAGATTTCCACCTGAAAGGAGAAGCACAAACCCTAACAAAGCCGCCTCTCTGAACCCCATTACAACTTATCACCCAAAAACCTGAGTTTTGGGTGCTTTTTTCAGGGAACTCTGCTGCTTTTTTTCTTTTGACCAAAACTAAGTTGTGTGAGCTTGGCTCGGGCTCCACCTACTCCTAATGACTTGATTGGATTCCAGCCTGGAGGATTCAATCTCTGAACCATTTCTTTCCTCTCTTCCTTTTCACCAAATAGAATTGCAGATTAGAGGATAGCTGCTTGGCTGTGCACTCCAAAGGTTGAATTAACAGCCTGTTTGGTTTGTTTCAACTCTGTCTTTATGTCAAAGATAAAAAACTAAACTATTTAATTTAAATAATCATGTGTACAGTGTGGAAAAAGCTAAACATACTGAGCATTCTTTAAATGTTTTCAGGGCAAACACTGCCTGCTAAATCTCCACTTGTCACGATGGTAATGAACAAAGACTTTTATAAACAGAAACAAGCCTGACCCTAACAGTGAGTGGCTTTCACTGCCCCCATGAGACAAATCAATCAACGCTTTGGAACCCCATTTTTTTTTTTCATGCCGAGTGGTCTTGAATGTCAAGGCTATGCGGTCAACAGTCTGCAGAGTTCAGCAGTCGCTCATAAAACGGAGATTTATGATCATCCTCTGTGAGATTTTACAAATGTCACCATCAAATGCCGTGTGTGTGTGTGTGTGTGTGTGTGTGTGGGGGGGGGGAAATGTGACAGGAAGCAGGGGGGTGGGTCTTGAACCTGTGCCAAGCAGGCATGTCAATCACACTGTTATGGTGAGACACGTTTTAGGGCCTGTTTAACCTTTGAACTCTTAATTTCTCCCCACAAAATTCCACTTACGTTTCTTTGAATTTAGAAAAAAGTCATACTATATATTTTCTAAATGTGCTTGTTCTGGCACTAAAGTTACAATATGTTTTGGTATTGGGTGAAAATGTAAATATTCTAGTTGTGATGTGCATCATTTTATACTCTTTTCAATATTCAGTCTGATATATATATACAAATAATTCAAACATTTGGATCTCCACTAGAATTTGTATTTGGTGTAAAGTGTATTTTTTGTTGTCAACAAATCCCATAAAAACATCAATAGTGTGTTAGATAGATAGATAGATAGATAGATAGATAGATAGATAGATAGATAGGTAATAGATTAAACATATTACCAGCCTTATTTCTTAAAAATGTTTAATAAAATAACAAAAGAAAGTTACCAGTATGAGTTTGGAACTTTCCCACCAAATTCAATGTAAAACATGGTGACCTTCTTCTTTTAGGTTCAGTTTGGATTCTTTTATTCTTATCAATCTTTGTGACAGTCATATAAACAGACTCTAAAATGGACATTTCTCGTCATCCACAGCCATATTTGTGGAACTACTTCCAGTAAAAACATATGGATAAAAACCATAATAAGATTTCATTTAAAGAAACTCCTGTTCAAAAGGCTAATTTATTTTAAATCACTTCCTCTTGATACAGACACACTAATCTAGGCTGACCTGCAGGAATACATTATACCTCCACTCTAAGTCAGGATCTCCCTGCAGACTCCCCAACAGCGAGCTGCTATTGTCAGGAACTGGCTTTTATCTTTTGCTGATCAGCGGCAAAACAAAGAAAGGAGGTGGATCTGTGTGTGTGTGTGTGTGTGTGTGTGTGTGTGTGTGTGTGTGTGTACGTGGTTAGTTCAGGAGGCTGGAGTGAAATCAGTCCATCCCTGCCAGTCAGGCTCCCTCTGCTGCTGATCTCTAACTTGGTTAGCTGCCTCTAATTTGGTCCCTGGAGGGCCCTAATGTGGCCCCCGCGGGGGTTTCTGAAAGGGGCCTGGCAGCTTCTACCTCCACACACTCACATACACACACTGCGGCCACTCCCATCAGCTTCTGTTTTCAATAATCATGGTGTAGTTTGAGACAGGATGATGCAGGTAAATAGGCCGTTCTGTTTAGACAAAAAACACACATCCTCGTACACACACATCCACCAGATGGAAAATCGTCAACCAGGATGGCACACCGACGATGCAGATGCTCAGTGACAGTAGCACACACAAATGTACACACACACATGTCCCTCGTCAGGTTTTGCTGACAGCACAAAGTCATGGAAACAGCTCGATTTGGCCCGTGCTGCACTGCACCATACGGATAACGGTTATGGAGGCTCATTAAAAACATGTAGTGGGAGATGGATTAGTTATAGCCTGCTGCTGTGGTGGGCGAGCAGCGTTCAAGATCATTTCTATGCGTTTTGTCAGCTTTCTGTGGCGGTGGTGAATAGATGTTGCGTGGGACAGGGAGTGAAATTTTCTCCTTCCAACATGTCCTGGCATGCGTTTTTAGATGCTGGCATCAGTTCTGGTGCCACTGCTTCAAACTATCTTGGTATATTGGCAATTTCTTGAAAAGGGAACAAATATGTGGATCTGTCAGGAGGGCGAAGTCGAAGATGAAATATGTGAGAGAGGCAGGAGAACAAGTGTGAGAGTGAGAAGGAAGAAAAAAGTAAGAAGTCGCAGCATGAAGGGGGGGAGGGAACAAAAAACAAAGGAGGGAAAGAAGAAAAATATGCTTGGGGTCAGTGAACCTGGGGGTGAGGGATAACAGACAGCAGCCCGGCTGGTGCTCGGCCCGTCCCGTTGGGAGCAACATGAAATAACAGCACGCTGGGCTCTGATTCACGGCCCATCAGCGGCCATTTCCAACACTTCCCCACACAAGGACACACGTTCTGTTTCCGCACACTCACAGGGACACATATGGGAGCATGCACAAACACACACAGCCTAGATACCAGCCCATATACAAAGGAGCCGCACACGCAGAGAGCTAATGGACTGTTATTAAAGACATGCATCACACCAGAGCACCTACCGACCACACACAAAGTCACACACACACACACACACACACACACACACACATCTGAACATTGCTCCCACACACTCCAATGGGATAATGATCTCCCAGCACTGCAATAACCGCTGATGTGTCATTTAGCCAAAAAGTCACAGTGACTAGCGAGGCCACAATGACACAAACACACTCCAGTGGAGAGTTTTTGACATCAGCCAAAACTACTCTCTCTCTACTCGTACTCCATATGTGGCTGACCTCGTTTTTTATCACAACATCCATGACATTTCTCATGTCTGGCTCAATAGCCTGTGAACGGCCTTTGTCCCATTATAAAGGTCTTCAGCGCAGGTTGATTGACAGGTGTCATCGCCCCATGTAGAGGTACAATGCAGCGGTGGGAGAGTCAGGAGCTGACCTTTAGCCTCCCGTCCCGCCCTACATCATGGGTTCCTAAGTTTCTCTCAAGGGAGCAACTTTTCAGTTTTTCCTTTTGTTTGATTTGTGTGCTATGGAAAATCTGATGATATTTAGCTGTTTGTTCGCTGCTAACCTTTTTCATTTGTTGTATTGTGCGGTCTGTAAACCCTCAGTATATGTATCCAAAGAGCCTAAATCTCAGCCATATGGATATTTTGAACATCATACTTTTTGGTCGGAAGATTAACCTCTTTTGTGCAATAATGTCTACTTAAAGCTGAATAAATCTGTAATCTAATCTAATCTAATCTAATCCATATACAGCCACTTGTCAATGCATGACCAGAATTCTGTTATACGTCACTTATTATCAACTAAACATGACAACTGAGCGACTCTGTCTACAGAGGAAGGCCATAAAATGTGGTTTAAAGCTTCAGATACTAGTTAGTTTGACCTTTTGTTGATTTTTTTTGTCTAACTTCATACATCTGTTTTTCGTCAAGAGGGAAGTACTTAGCTTAAAGCAGAAGTCTCAGGCTGTGAGACAATTTCCTATTTCCTCAATTTCAACACCCACCTGGCCAGTGGCGCCCAGGTAATTTAACTTTCAGCACCCCTCCATAAAGTAAAGAGTAGCAAGTACCCATGCCCAAGGTTTTAAAGTTGGGTCTGGAACGATATAAGAGCTTAAGTCATTCCAAATTCACAAAAGTTAGAATGAATTTAAATGGAGAGTAAAGGTCAAAACATAACAAAATGTCCATTGAAACTTACAAAGCCACTCCTGGCACCAAACAATCACTGTTTCACCAATAAATCACAAGGCTGTACTTTAGGTGGAGCTCCGGAGCCTTTGGAATTTATTGCAACTGCTGTGAAGCTGACTATACTTCATTATAGCCAGAGATCCATTTCACTGTAATGCCTTTCCAGAGGGGAATCTATGAAATGATAAATGTTGCATGATGACCATATGCATCTTAGCACACGTCCACCTCTTCTGAGTGGTGTTTCCCACTTAAAACTTCAAAATGCCTGCTACATAATAAGATATATGAATTATGCCTCTGTATGACCTGCAGGTTCCTCATTGTTAAATATAAGAGATGACAGGAAACAAATGATCTGAGCACATTAACATACCGTATGGTGGACGCTTTTAACCAAAGTGCCATTTGAACGTGGGTGGCCCCATTGGGAATCAAACAGTGTTAACAGTGTTAGTGCCATGACCTCATTAACATTTGTTTTTTATTGCAGTGTTTATATCCTCACAGTGAATTTTTAAATGTTAGTGTTGATTCTGCTTTTGTAGAAAAGTACCTAAATGGTGTGCATGTGTGCGAATGAGTGTAACATGTCTTCCTTACATGGGCACACACAGTCACAAACATAAAAAACTCGCAGCCCCCGCTTCTCTCTCGTCACTTGAATCTTTCTCAGTTATGCTGCAATTCAAGCCTTTTGTTTAATAAACAATTTGTCAGTGATGTATTGAATGCCAGCTCTAATTTGATTGTCTGTGAAATGTGTATGGAGGTGGCTGCCTGCACTCTCTCTCCCTCTCTCCCTCTCTCTCTCTCTCTCTCTCTCTCTCTCTCTCTCTGAGAAGCAACAGTGATATTCTACCCTGCCTTTCCCCTGCAGGTGTGTGTTTGTGTACTCATACATGTGTGTGTGTGTGCATGTGCATTTGTGTGTCTACGTGTGCAGGGATGAGGATGGTGGAGCAATCCTTAAGGGTTTGCAATTACATCTAAACGGCATAATCGGACATGATGGATGGCTATTGCCTTTCCACAATGTCTAGACCTCAGTTCCACCAGCGCAACGAGGTTATAGGAGAGTGGGAAATGATGAAAGATTTAATAGTTTTGTTCTGCTTTGCTTTGTTCGACTTCACTCCCTCTTTTCCCTTTAAAGTCCCCCTCCGGTGACCTCACCAACATTTGACCATTTTCGTCGCAGACAAATCAGCTAGTTTTCTTGGTGAAATGGGCTGAATAACTTAATTCTGCCATTTTACAGCAAGTTGGGACATTAAGTAGTGAAATTGAATGTATTGTTTTGTAATCCACTTTCTTAGATCTAGACAGGAAATAGTGCATACTTAACTTTGCGAAGCAAGGACAACAAATATAAACCAGACTGATTTGGTTATTTAAAGCTTGGAAAAGACAATGCTGGGCTAAAATGACCCATTGCATATCTTATTGTAAAGTCTTGAATTTGTTTTTCGTCAATAGGTGGCACTGTGGGACCAAAAGTTCACTGCTCAGCACATGTTTCCAGCAGCTTAGAGAAGAACAAACCACAAGTAGAAGCCAGTAAGTGCAGGGCGGTAGGTAAAAGAAGGTGTGTTGTTCTGGTTCTTGAAGCTCGTCTCTGACTTATCCCTGCTTAGTGCTCTTCAGCACAAAGCCAGAGGTGACAGAATGACACGGTTTATTTCACTACAGCGTTCCAAATGAAGGCCTTGAAGTTGCCAAAAGGATCAATTTAGGATCTGAGGTAAGATGTTTAATGGACAGAGTAATTGGGAGATTTTGCAATGGCAATTTCTCGCAAGGTTCTTGCAATTATCGTGGACATTTGCATCTTTTGACTCGCCAGGTGTTTTAATTGAAATGAGAGCAAGGCAAGGTGGAGTTCAGACTCAGACAGAACTTCATCGTACCTCGTAATTACCCAGATGGCCCGTGTGCTTGTGTGGCAAAAAGTGAAAAAGCTGCAGCGGGAAAAAGCAGCTGGTAAATGTGACGAGAAGACGTGAGGTTGTCAGACACGGACAAAAAACAGACATCTTCCTCGCAGAGGCGACGACGAATGAGGTCAGTTAAGAGCTGTCCCCACTTGCTTTGTCACAGGCGAAAGAAGCAACACTCTGGCTCTTCCTTGCTTCCTGTCAAATGAATCTTTGATTGTGCTTGTTCATCTTGCCACTGTGACATCACCAAGCTGGCAACGGCGCCCAGCTTTCTCATGAGAGCCTCATTACCCACAATCCCAGAGGTTGACTACGAGGTTGTCATCACCTAAAACGCCATCAATTACCTCTCTCTCTCTCTCTCCATCTCCCTCCTTCTCCTCTCCGTCTTTCTGCTTCATTGATCAGGCAGACGAAGCTGTCGCTCGGGAGCATCACGCAGATGTTCAGTAAGGAAAAAGCAAAAACAACAACTTCAAAAATAGACATGATCCCTGGTAGAAATACACATTTCATGTCTTGGGTGAGGCTGTTGTTGTTGTCACTGCTGATGTGTAAAACGGAGACGAGAAGAGAAAAGATGGAATCATGTCTCATCCGAGCCACACTCTTATTCTCTGATCAACAGGCCCCTCGTGCAGCTGAGCCCACCTCACACGACCTGAAATGAGCTCTCACTCAGGCTCTGAACCTGCCATGAATGCTTCCTACCTGCAGGCCGGCAATGCTTATGGTGGTCCTTTTGATCACATCTATATTTTTCCAGACGTGACTTGTCATCCACTTTATTTGGAGATGAAATGTGCGAGGCAGCGTGTAGACGGGAAAGAAGCGGCCTCATTGCCTCATCTGATTGTCGCTTTGTTTCTGCTGCTGTGGCAGCTGAGCTCAACAAAATGAGGAAGTTGTCCTTGGACAACATTTCACACAGTTACATTTCTCTCCCGCGTAGTCTGAGCAGCTCTACTCTGATATTCCTTGTATTTATCTTAAAGTTGTTGTTTTTTTTTGCAATAAAAACTAGCGGTTCCCCCTCTGCAGCCATTAAAAATGCAAACACCCCAGCAATGTGAGCACTGAAAACACGGCAGAAACAAACGACTTTGTGAAATAGCCGCTGGCAGAGAAATCATTCTTGCCTTAATGTCGGCAGTTAGCAGTTCTGACAGTGAAAAACAGAAAAGAAAAGTAGTTTCTACCCCGTCGACACTCCCTGTGCCATACGGAGAGATATTTACCTTGTAAAGATCTTGACATTTCGCTGCATGCTCTAATAACATCGTGAAATATGAATAAGAGTGCAGAGAGTGGAGAGGAGCCCCGCAGAGCTTTTGTTAACAGGTATTGATTGACTGAGGGGGAAGGAAGGAAAGAGCAGGGGCCACAGGAGGGCCACTCTTTACTGATCATCTGTTAACCTTGTCAAAAGATCTCGCCCGCTACCTCAAACTGGGCCGGGGGCGTCCCGAATGGTCATCAGAGAGGCTGTGATTTCCTTATCAAAGCCAAAAATCCAGCCTAAAGCGTAATTCACATGTAAGTCAGAAGATGTTAGACAGTTGGATCGATATTTAGATGCAGCAACTAGCAGCAGCGGTGATGATATGGCTGCGAGACAGGAACTGAAATCTTAGAAAAAAATGATTTTTTAAGCGACAAGGGACTCATTACTGCAATAAAAAAACAGGATTTCTTATGCTTATATAAGAACTTTATATTGACGTGATGAGGCTTGTTATGCAATTATTCTCTATGTGTGGTCTTGTCAGCAGTCATTTTATGTGGTGGTGATTTGACAAACTTGGATTATAGGTTTTCACTGTAAGTATGTCTTCAAAGCAATTGGCCTTGTGATGTTACAGAACAACATGTTGAACTGAACTGAGCTAAATTGAACTAGTTGAGTTTATCTGAGAGTGAGCCAGGCTGCAGTTTCTGATGGCATCAAGAGGTCAAACAAGGAACTGACAGACCTTTGTTTGTTTTTATTTTCCACTGTTCTCATACATGACTATATTCATACATTAAGACTTAAGAATTTCAAATGATGATCTCCTCCACCCTCGAACAGAACAAATATGGAATATTCAATCAACTTGAAAAATAGTCCTATAGCCTAGGCTAATTGACATCTTACTCTTGTACTCTGTGAGCTTCTATAATATAAGTTTGAACCTGGAAGCTGTTTTGAAAGTTGGTCAGGTCTGTGCTTGCAGGCTTAAACGTGTGAATATTCTGTCTGTAAACTTGATTTTTTTTTGTTTGTTCATTCAGTTTCATGTCAACTTACAAGCTATGCGGCAAAAAAAAATAAAAAATAGGCCTACAGTATGTCTGCATGCTCACAGACATTTGACTTTTGATCTACAAGAACTAAAGTTGTGCAATGTTTAAAAAATATAACACACTACCTATAATGCTGACATCATGCTCACATATAAGTTGCCAATCCCATCCATTATGAAGTTTTTACGGACTTATATGTCAGATGTTGAAGTGTTCTGTGACGCTGACACTGCACCTACGACGGAGCATTAGGGCCACATCAAGGGGAACATTTTTTTTTAATTTATTTTGCATTTCGAGAATAAAGTCGAAATGTCGAAAATAAAGTGAACATGACGAGAATAAAGTTGAAGTACTTTTTCGAGAATAAAGTCGAAATGTCGAGAAAAAACTTGATAGGCTATTTCAAGAATCAAGTCGGACTTAACCAAACTACTAGCTTTACCTGTAGTCTTCTACAAAATGCATTGAAGGCCTATATGAACTCATGAAATTATACTTCAGAATCGGTTTTAATAACAAGGAAATTATTTATCTTTTAGCGCATAAACACAGTATGGTGATAAGTATTAGGACTTTGAAGAGTTTGTGCCGAAAATTGGGTCTGTACAGAAGGAGAAACCACACAAACTTGGAAGAGGTGGCTGTATTCAAGGCTGCAAACTGAAAAAGCTTGTAATGGACAGATGCAAGGGTATCGATGGTTACACCTACACGCAATACAGAGAGGATATGTCGTATCACAATACACAATAAGACAATTGATCAACTTGTTTGATCCTGAAGGAGTGGGGCTCAGGCGAGTGAGGCACTCCAAGGATGTAACCCATAGCCTATCTATGATGTTGCCTACATGGCAGCTGGTATGGCGGACAGTCGCTCTAATATGATTAAGTGATAAAGGAGTTGAATTTATTCTCGTCATGTTGACTTTATTCCCGACATTTCGACTTTATTTTCGAAATGGTATTTCGACTTTATTCTCGTCATGTTGACTTTATTCTCGACATTTCGACTTCATTCTCGAAATACAAAATAATAATACAAACTCTCCCTCCTTAATTTTTTTCTCCTTGATGTGGCCCTAATGCTCCGTCGTATAACACCAGAATGCTAACAAGCTTACAGTGACAATGGTAACATGCTAATGTTTAGCAGGTATATTGTTTACAATGTTCACCTCAGTTTACCTAAATATTCTCTATAACTAGCATGCTAACATGTGCTAATTAGCACTTGTCACAAAGATTAGATTTGCAGGGATTGGGTCGTATAAAGCAACTGACTGCACAAACTGGCAAAATATAATTTACAGGCAAGAACCTGAATGCTGCACAGCACAGACCTGAATATACAAACTTTTAAAACAGAGCTTGCAGGTACAAACTTTAATGGACAAGCTTATGATGCTAAGATGACAAGTATAAATTATATTGAGAGGTAGGCTATTTGGTGTCTTGCTCAAGGACACTTCAGTGTGCAGATTGCCGGTGAAGCTTCGGTGCAGGGCTTGAGCTGCAGCCCAACTGTAAAAGCTTATCTTTATGATTGCTGCGATCAAGAGGAACCCCAGGGAATTCAAAATGAGTGCATACATTACTGCATTTTATTCAAAACCTCCAGGAGCTAAAGATGAGTGCATACATTGATACATTTTATTCTAATGACATGTAATTTGTTGCATTCAGTAGCTCCGGATAATTTCTCCTGCCATGATTCTAAAAAGCAGTTTAAGGTAATTACAAGAGATTGTTTTTAATGGAAGATAAATGGCTTACTGCAGGCTGCAGCTGAATCAATACTTTACTACAGTTTGAAACATTGCTGCATCATTTGCTGAAATTACCACCATTGATTGGTTGCCATCAGTCATTTTGATTTAATTTTAAATGACTGTAAGGAAGGATGGAAAACTGACTGGGACATTTCTTTGTGTGACAGTATATTGCTTTTTCTTCCAAAGGATATTGGAGAGGAGATACAGGAAAACAAAGTAAATGTCCTCCCTGAAGTGATGCTGAATAAACCCGAGTAATGAGTAAGCTTCAGTGTTGCTTGGTTCACTGTAACGTAATGACAATAGTGTTTGTTTTTCCTGTTTTCTTCGAAGTCTTGACAGGTTTGGTTTGCTATACTGCAGTCGAATGTGTCCAAAACTTCCTTAATTAACAGATGAGTCCGCTCAACTGAACAACTTCTGCATTGCTCATTATCTGTCAAATGTTCTACCGTATAGGCTAAAAACGGACAGAGAGTGGGACGGTCGGGTATAAGGTCAAACATTTAAGTCAAACGCTGTGCTAATGAGCTTGAATCATGCCATTGACCACCCACGCGCCGTTGACTCTCAAGCACTTATTGATTTCTTTGGCCCGGACAAGCTGTTCCTCCTCCGACCCACTCAGCGACCTTCCATACTCATCTTTTTTTTTCTTGATCCTTCTCTTATCTTTTAATGTTTTTCTGTCCTTTTCTTTCTCTGTTTCTTTCATCTCTAAACTTTCCCAAACATGACAGCTCTTTGATTTCTTGAGTTTGGCTCTCTCTTAAGGCGTGACTGCCGGAGTTAGAGAGGATATCAGATAACAGAAAAGCTGCTGATTCAGGCCTCTGCATCGACACTGTGTTCAATCTGGGATCACCTGGAGGGCAGCGGATCTTACAGCAGAACTGCTGAAGTATCAAGGACGACACTGAGTGTTCCACTCTGATACTTTGAACTCTAATTTCTAATGAAATCCATATTTGGACAGGGACTGTATGTTCCCTACTGTTGCCAAGTGGAGGACACTTCCATTACAAAAGACTGCAAAGGGGATATGCAGGTAAAACTAGTCTCTTCAAAATGAGCGGGATGTGTCTGAGGTAGCAGCATGGCATGACCTGCATGCAAGTAGTCTTATCTAATTATGACAAAAGCTCAAAAATGTATTGAATCGTTATAATTGCCTTATTGTAACCAAACCCTAAAGTAAGTAACCCAATTATTATTGTACATACCTATATTTAAAGCTGCACTAATCAACATGTTCATATCAACAATGGATCAAATGACTGTGTAATGTGGAATACTAACAGTGATGAACCCACCAAGAATTATAAACCAAATCTGCAGCTTAATTTTTTGGGCCTGCAACTCTCAGGAGTTTACCAAAACAAAGCAAAAAGGAGAAGGAATATTGGACTTACATTCATCAGGTAGCCAAAAACATAACTCCAAAATGAATACTGAAGTTGCTCCTTTTCTGCTCGATGTTAAAAGACAAATATTGCAAATGTGATCGCTGCAGAAACTGGCCAAAACAAATATTGCAGCTTTAACTTACACTTTCCTAAACTTGAAGAATGAGCAGGCATGTAGTCACTTTATTCATTTATATGTGTTTAGTTTAGTTGTGTATGTCTTTTATCTTGTATGTTACATGTATCATTTTGAGACAGTCTAGAATATATTTCCAATATAAATACATTGTAAATACCAATAAACTTGCTAGCATATAACTTTGTCAACTCACCTATATCATGATATTACCTGTCACTTGGCTGTGTGTGTGTGTGTGTGTGTGTGTGTGTGTGTGTGTGTGTGTGTGTGTGTGTGTGTGTGTGTGTGTGTGTGTGTGTGTGTGTGTGTGTGTGTGTTAAAAGATGGCTGGTAAGTATCAGGCCCAGGCAGAAAAGGTATAGGCAAGAAAGGATTGGATGGGCGATCATTGCTTCATGGGCTCCATTAAACACACCAATGGCCTGTAAATAAGGCTGTCACAGAAACACTCATCACACACACACACACACACACACACACACACACACACACACACATACACACACTCAACGTCTATGTGATGCAAGAAAGTGATCACACATATACCCCAAAGTCTACCCACGCACACGCGCACACACAAATCCTGCTTTATAGGGGATAATCCAATGACAGCCAATTTGCTGGAGGGATATACTTTTTTTTTTATTCCATTCTTTATTTATCCATCACTTCTGCTTTTACAAGGCAATTTGTTAGGTGGCCAGCTGGAGGAGGGAAGTATTAATCTAGACTTGCCTCTCCCCCCAACCCTTACCTCCTACTCTCCCCAATCCTGCTGCTTCCCCTTGCCCGCTCATCCTTTTAAGATTAAGCTGGCCCCCCAAAAAAGGGGGTCCAGTGTAATCATGAAAGTGTCACATTTCAGCTGAGAAAAGAGGAAGCGGTGGCTTCAGGGTCACTCTCAAAATTCTCCACTCTTCACTCTCACTTTTATTCTTTTCCTTCTTTCTCTACTTCTTCCACCCACCCACGCTCTCTCCATCCCTGTATTTCCTCCCCCCTTCACTTATTTATTTCAATCTGTATTACTCCTCTTTGCTTTTGCTACCCCTCGACTTTCTCTTGATTTTGTCCTCCCTTTCTTTCTACCTTCTCTTCCATTCCTCTCCAGTCTCGTTATGCCTCCACCTCCTCTCCCTCCCTTTCTCTCTGACAGTGGTTCAATAAGCAGTGCCTCCAGAGTGGTCTTGCTCAGTCAGTGGCCAATTACCCAGTCACACTGCCTGTCCTCTGGGACGGATAGGATTAGCAGGATCTGTCGTCTGACCAGACACATGCACACACACACGCACATGCACGCACGCACACACACACACACACACACACACACACACACACACACACACACACACACACACACACACACACACACACACACACACACACACACACAGTCTTGGACACATGTCACTTAGACATGGACAGACAACCTGTGGGTTCTTTTTTGTCTGTGGTTTAAAAAAAGAAGAAAAAAAAGCTAAGGCTCCACCATATTTTCCTCCAACAGGCAATTTGACAGGCCAGTGAAGAGAGGCACAGAGAGGCTGTGGAGAGGAGGAAATGTATGCAGTATCAAATGCATAAAAGCTCAGTACAAGCTCCACTGGTGCTGGTGGTCAGTGTGTGGTGGTAACCAGTAGAGCAACACCGGGGAATCAGACCTCACCTGGAGCAGGGTTTTACTTAAGGGCAGCCAGCTCAAGGCAACTTGATGGCCACAGCAGTGTAGCCAGTGAAAGCAACAACAGGAACTTAATGTCACTCACTTCTACTTCTACTAGGCTCAGCTTCTTCCTTGTTGTTAGCATTTCACTTCTGCACAGCCCTTTCAGTGTCAGCTATACTTTACATGGTCGTGCAAATTTTTTTTATAAGCAGCTGCAAGAGGACAAATAATCCATTAATTGATCAACAAAGATCTTACAATATTGAAATGTTTTACCATAATTTGGGATGGTTTGGTACACTTTTGCTGCAGCAGGGAAAACAAAGGAAACACAGAAGATAACACACTTTCATTTTGAAAGCTCTAACTACAGTATGAACTCGTGGCTGATTGATGCTGGCACATGGTCATTATGTGTTGGTATGCTCCTTGGTTATTATAAAAGAGTCTAACCTGCGTGTTCTCAAATATAGTAAGTAGAAGTAAAAAAAAAAAAAAATCCATTTAGACAAGAGCAACATGTTTATAGTAAACTTAATAGACTTAGACTTAGACTTAGACTTCTCTTTATTGATCCTTTTGGGATGACTCCCGCAAGGAAATTAGATTTCCAGCAGCAGATTTCAGCAACTTACAAAACACTTGTATAGAAAATAAAGAGGTATAAAAAATACAGTATAGAAAATACCGTATAAGAATAACAATAACAATAAACTTTTAGCTAAATATAGGAAGTAAACAAACAATAAACTACAGATAAATAAAGATAAATATATAGGACTGTGTATGGCTTTGTGTTATTATACAGTGAATTAAGGACATTTAGCATAAATTAGCAGTTAAGAGCATTTAGAGTGTCCAGGTATGTATGTGAGTAGATTATTAATTAATTGCACAGTGAATGAGTGAGTGGCTACCACTCCTTCCCTTCCTTCCTGTTCTGATCTGTCCTCTTTACCCTATTTCCTCCTCCCCCCGGGTGAGGAGTTATAGAGTATGATGGCATGAGGGACAAAGGAGTTGTTGAGTCGTGGACCATTAGAGCCAGTGGTGCAGTCAAAACTTTACAAAAACGACTTAGTTAGGTTTAGGGCTACTGTAAGATGTGTACTTTGTTAAGATTAGGGAACTGTTGTTGTCACGGTTACTATAATTATCAAGTGGTTAAGGTCCAGGCACGACATGGTCGTCATGGTTAAAAGAAACCAACATTGAATGTTCACACTTAAGTGGCTGCATTAATAGGCATCACATTACTAGACATCACAGAGGTAAGTAATAAGTCTTTTTTGGTCAACTGGCCCTTTAAAAGTGCTTTTTTTTTAAACATAAAAAAAGAAGAATGACACCCATAGGAGATGCATCCGTAGAAGCGATCCCAATCTCGATTTTAAAAGGAGACTGCTTCTATTAATAATAGTCCATGCTTTTGTGGTTGATATAATACCTAAGCTGTTTAGCACAAGCCCATTCTTCATCACAGATACAATCACTGTCCTGTCTCCAGTATGAGCCGCAAGCTTTAGCCAGGACTTACACATTATTCATATACCCTCAGTCCCAAAAATAACACTTGTGTGATGATTGTAACATTTTGTCTCCAGCAGAGAAGAATTCCCAAGCTCGGCTGTGGCTTAACCCCTTCAACCCACACAGGTCCTCCGGTGGGTCCGCCGTTCGAGTGTGTGGTAGCTTAGTTCAAGCTTAGTTGAAACCCGCTGTACTTCATTTTCAATTCTAGTCAAGATCCCAAAGTTTCCCAAGATACTAAACATGTCGGGCTGAGTTACAGTGAAATGTGTGTACAATGATACACAAGACGTGCACTGCTGGATTTTCCATTTTAGCAGCCATGTGCACATCTCGTGGGTTTTAATATTTCACTAACCTTTTTGTGATATGCAGCACATGCAGAGTGTGTTTTTCTAACTTTGAAGGGAAACTGATTTTATGATACTGATACTATTTTCAGTCCAGAGTCAAAAGCCTGTTAAGCTTGTCCAGACCTTGGCAAGACTGTTTGGCGCTGGAAACGTGGCGGGTGACTTCTCGTCTCCCTGAGGTCAGAGTCAGATTGGTCCTGTTTGGGCCTGGTCACCTCCGTCCTGTGATTACACTGCTTTCGTTCCGCCAGTTCTTTGACTGTCAGCACTTTCTGTAATGATTGAGGGGGCTAAATGATGACAGCAGCATGATGTGGCTTAAAGACGGCATAGGGGCATTATGGGATGGGGAGAATGAAGAAATGCCTAAAGGAAAATGCCTGTTTTTTTAGCCAATTGGTCTGACACTTTGAAATATAGAGCTTTGTCAGGAGGACCATGTTAGCATGCTGATGTTAGCATTTAGCTCACAGCACCCCTGTGCCTAAGTAAAGCCTCATGCGGCGGCTAACATAGACTTGTTTTATATTCATAGTTTTGGCCATCCTTTCTGTTGGATATACAATCATACTCACCTGTGTACTTGTAGAGATACAGGGTGGAGACTCTGCTCAACATGCATTTAAAGCTGGCAGAACGATGAGGTCATGTTTTTGATTGTGAACCGGGACTTTAGCTGCTCACTAATTGCAAGTTTCTAAATCAAAGACAAAAATATGTCAAAATGAAGACACTGTTCAGAGATTTTGTGTCTGCCCTGCCCTGCCCAGAATGAAGCAACCAAAACGTCTTGAGTCACTCAGTCGCCTTCAATCCTTCCAGGATTGTTTTTTTTTCTCTTTCTCCCTCTCTGGCTGATTGCTGACACGGTGGGAAATGAGGCTGGAAATGATCTGAGGAAGAGCTGGATTCCTTCCTCTGTTTCAAAATCCCTCCGTGGGCCCTTTTGAACTTTCCCCGCGTCCAAGGCCGGCTTATCCAGCCACTTCAAAGACACTGGAGACCGCGTGTTACATCATGGCTGCGGTGACCACTGACGGGCTCGCTACATGAGTGGGAACAGAGAGAAATGTCCTCTAATCTCAGCCCTGCAGAGAGAGGCTTTCAAGTCAGGCCTGGCGTTTTTCCTTTCTGGTTAGGAGGGGTGGGGATACTTGCAGGGTTTCCAGCAGGTAAGTGGCACCCCGCCTTATGTCGCTTCAAGGATGCTACAAAAGGGTCTTACAAATCTCAAAGGTTCACTTAACTTGATGTTTTGGTATTTTGGTATTGTGGTGTGTGTGTGTGCGTGTGTGTGTGTGTGTGTGTGTGTGTGTGTGTGTGTGTGTGTGTGTGTGTGTGTGTGTGTGTAGCAAGTTTGGGAGGAATTCACTTTCAACTCAATCTTGTTTTCTTTCGATTTCAAGAACTTGCACTATTTTTCTGTAAAAGCATTATCACACATCTCTACTGTCTGACTTGTATTTCCAGTTTACCTTTTGAATCAAATTAAGTTAATTGCACCTATCTCAGGTCTGCACAATGGCTGAAGAATATTAAGCAGACAGAAAGATGGGATCAATATTAGCTCTGTCTACTATTATGGGATTTAAAGTGTACTTTTACTGAAGTCCTCACTTTTAAATGACTCTGTCACCGAGTGAAAAGGGCACAACAGACATATCTGACAACCTCTCATCTATAATCAGTTTATTGCTCACAAGAAGAAAAAAAGCAGTGCTGCTTACAGCGAATGGGAGCCAAACAGCCTCAAAATTACTATCATTCCCTACCTCTCCTCCAGAAGAGCTCTTTTTGATATTGACTGAATCAAAGCAGCATGTCTGGGTAATTAAGTAAATTATGGCTCGACAGAATTGTAGACTTGGTTGAGAAACTACGCCGTATGGATTTGTCTCTAATTACAAAGGAGAGCTGGACAGAAATAGCTCTTCCTTTTCATCCTTGACCTCAGTGTAGTCTAGATGAAGCAGTTTTAAGCCTGGATTTAGCCCTCGCCATCGACCTGAGGGCCGTGAGCAAGAGTTTATTTCCATGCTTGACTCCATCCATATTTATATTCCTTCCTTTTCTATTGCTTGGGAAAGTGTAGTTTGGATTTAGTGAGATGAGAAAAAGAAGATACAAGACGGTGTGTTGTTGAATTAATGGGGATACATGGGCCTGGGATTAGAGGAAATTGATAGTCTCAAGGTAACATGTGGCCTTGACTTTCGGAAAAGAGGCAGGGCTGGACTTAGGACTTTAGGAACTCCCCCACCCCCCACCCACCCATCGACCCAAAGCAGCCTTCCTCCAGCCCCCGTTGTGTGAAAAGGGGGAGGGAGGAGTGTGGCTGCCCAATCCGAACGGGAAACCTGATTTGTTCTACATATGTGCGAAGATGGTTGAGGTTGACCACGAATTGTTAGGGTCAGCAGCACATCGGTCAGGGGATGGGGCCTGAACACATGGTATTTCCTGTACGGATCAGGTAGACAAGGAGGGCTGCCAACCAAAAGAAATAAAAACATGTATATCCTGCATTTATATACATTTAAATCAATCTTCCTTTGCATGTTTTTGGGAGAACAATCAAATATTACATACACTACAGGTCAAAAGTTTGGGGTCACTTAGAAATTTCTATTCCACTCCATTACAGACAGAATACCAGCTGAGATCAGTTGCATTGTTTTTTTATGTGCTTACATAATTGCAAAAGGGTTCTCGACTGTTGTAGAAAGAAGTGACTGATCTTTAATGCAATATCTACATTGGCCATTATCAGCAACCATTCATCCAATGTTCCAAAGGCACATTCTGTTTACTCATCTGATATCATTTTAAAAGGCTAACTGAGAAAACATTGGAGAACCCTTTTGCAATTATGTAAGCACATAATGTAATCTGAAAACTGCTGCCCTGGTTAAAAAAACAATCCAACTGATCTCAGCTGGTATTCTGTCTATAATGGAGTGGAATGGAAATTTCTAAGTGACCCCAAACTTTTGACCAGTAGTGTATATACAGTATATATATATATATATATATATATATATAGCAAATAAAAAAATATGATTAAACTGGCTACCGTGGTCCCTTTTAATGCAGTAAAATCTGTCTGTAGAAACCCTGCTGCTTGTTAAGCTTATCGCTGGAGTGCAGGGTTATAACTAAAGGTTCTTTATCAACACCTTTATCAACTCCTCTCTTTTCTTATGTGGACTGTGGTGGCTGTGATCGGTGATCAGAGAGATCTGAGTAATAAAATCAACCTCAACAATAAAAGAGAGGGGGAAAAATAGGGTTTAAAAAAAAATGTGGTGAGTTCTTCCCATCCCCAGAGGCCCTTTCTATAAAGGTATCTTCTGAGAGACAGGCTTGCTAATTCAATTCCCACTTATAGAACGTAAACTCCCTACCAGGTTACTGGTCTGTCCTCCCTAAAAATTCTAAAAGATTCTCAGAAAAGAATACAGAGGAACGAACAGTGTTCTAATAATAGGTTCGGCTCTGAAAGAAAATGGTTCATGATAAGATTATTTGCAAAACTAATCAGGAGTAATCTCAAGATACAAAAAAAAAAAAAAACAGCACAAATTCACATTTTAATTGAATCAATATTTGGATTTAATTCTGCTCCATTAAATAAGGTTCACAGTTTATGAGCCTCTTTGGTATTTAATAATACTTTCCCCAGAATCAAGAAAATGTTGTATGTAAATTGCCCCCCCCCCCCCCCCCCCCCAAAAAAAAAGCAGGGCGCCAATCAACTAGTGTGGTCGCCATAGCAACGGTTCTCCCAAATCAAATGATGGAGCAGTTGGCTATATAGCTGCTGCTGGGTGGTGTCTGTCAAAACCACACAGTCATTACCTGTACCCTCGTCCCTTTGTATCACAGGCAATCACTGCCTATTCACAGTCTGCAGAAAGCAAGGCGCCTTTTCTCTCCCAGAAAGTGATCGCGCCTGGATTTTGAAAGAAACGCAGCGTGAAGCTTTTCCCGTGACAAGTTCAGACCACTTTCCTTCCACCTCCTCCTCTGTATTGATCAGGGCTCCTTTTCACCACACTGAGCGCCTCTCCGCCATAGAATCAGGTCCAGGCTGGTCGAGTGAATAACAACCTCTGTCTCGCAATCATGCACTGCAGCGAGTCTGCTCTGTAATGATGGGAGAGACACCTTCATCACCAAAATCTTCCCTTATGGAGGAAGATTCAAATTGGGGGCATTTAGGTAAAAAAGAGCTTCATCCCTCCATACTGTGCTAGCTGAAGACATACAGAAGTCATTTCTCCACTCCCTGATTCTCTATATTCCCGCAAAAGTACGAGGCAGTGCAAAAGTTCCAATAACGCGTATAACAGGGTGATGGAGCTAAATTTTTCGACTGAGACATTTTTCCCACCGTGTCATTTTTGCCTTGTTGAACTGCCCCTCTCTTGGACAGTTATACCAATTTTCTCAGTCGGCGGCACAGCCTCAGCCTCAGTATGATAAGAACATCATATGCACGCTCAAAGCCAGGCTTTTCTCCCACCTGATTCTGCGAATGCAAATCAAAGTTGGATCAATCTGAGATTGTCTGATGAACTAATTATGCGGTAATTGTTCTGGTCTAGACCACTGATCCATTGTATGAGAGCGGCTCTTTGTGTCTTTCCAGTGCTGATTGAGAATGATAATTGGGTTTTTTGATTGGCAGGGGGGCAATTTTGATCTCTCTTTTCTTCTTTGCCCCTGCACATGTACATGCACACCCTCCTCCCTTCTCCCATACCCTTTCCCCATTCAACCCACCCTCCATTCATCCACTATGGTATACCAGAGACAAATCCATCTTGCAAGCCAAACTGTAAGCTGGTATGGAAACCTTTAAACAGGTACAGAGGGTTAAGTGATGAGGCAGGACTGCTATGCATTTGCAATTAGTGCATTTGCATAACTTAATTGAGTGTGTTTGGTTGATGGATTGTCATTAGTTCTCCCATCTCTGCCGGCACATGCAGGGAGGAGTTGTGATGACACAGACCTACGCCCATAGTTGAGGACCGGCGGACATGCATGCATGCACCGACACAACACAGCAATTCAGTGTGTCTGAGTTTTATTTCTCTTTCTCAGTTCTTCTCAGTATGAGCCATAATTACCCAGAATCCCCACAATTTGACCAGGGTCACATAACAGCAACAGAACCTCGACCGTGTCCCTTTGAAGCCAGGTCAGCCAAAACAAATGTCTGACCCTGTTGGAAAGGTAATGATACCTCATAATGAGGTGGTGTTATTACAGTGAAGCCTTTCTCAACTTTTTCACTCTTTGACCTTTGACCTCCGAGGCAGCAACCAATTAGACAGCCACTCCTGCTTGTAATAAAATCCAGGTTTGCTTGCAGTGGGAAAACGGGATTACAGGCCAAGTTTAAAGGGCCAGTTCAACCAATTCACAAATATACATGGTTCATTCACCGGACGTCTTGTGGTATGTAGCCATGTTTCTGTTCTGGCACCACCCTTATGGTTGTAAACATGTGGTGCCAGTATTCTAAACCATATACCATATACCATAAACATATCAAAACACCAGCAGATTCAAGGGAAACTATCGACACAGCTAGATACCACATGGTAAGCCATTTGGATGAACTATCCCTTTAAAAGCAGAAACACATACACTTTAGTATGTAATTCTGGTTATACAGAAGGTGACCATTGTGCCTGCTGTAAATAGAAATGTTCTTTTGGTCAAATTACCGGGTTGAATAAGCACAGAAGAAAAGTTCTCGAGGCGGAGCGGCGTGGATGAGCCACAGGATGTCAGTCAGATTGAAAAGAATGACATCACTGGGACATTTTCGAGCTGCAGACAGAGTAAAAGGTGCCATTTTAGAGCCATTAAACTATCTAGATATGTACCACGCTGCCCCCTCTCCTCTGCTCTCTCTTTCATTTTCCCTCTAAGCACTTAAGTCGCACTCTGCCCCCACCCCACTTCACCTTTCCCAACCATTGCCTCTGCCTTATTTGCTTTTGTTGCAAATGTAGCCCCATAATTGTCCAAATCAATGTTTAGCAGTCTCTCTCGCTGTGATTAGGCAGAAAACGAGGTTATGCGGCAGTTGCCATGGTTTCAAGGCAGCACATTTTCTAAAAAAGATTTCCGGCAAAGCCAGAGACTGGCACGGTATAATGAACTTAAATTAAAGCAACTTTTGTCTCAATGTAGATTTTAATTACCCGGTGACGAAGAAGAAGAAGAAGAAGAAACGGGGAAGAAAAGGAGAAGAAAACGGAGAGAGAACAAGCGAGGGGGGGAAAGAACTGTTGGAAAACAGGGTTTATGTGTCAGAGCGCTAATTTGATCCATTAAGGGATGTGTGTGTTTGTGTGTGTGATGTGCTACCTGCCTAGTGAATATAAAGTCTCATTCTCACCCATCAAGGAGCATGGTGCAAAGGGCGAGAGTTGCGTCTTGTTAAACTCAAGGCTTCAGCTGAGAAAAATCTAATTAGTCTAATTAGGCGTGTGCAACAGTCGAAGACAGAAAAAGCTCTCCTTTGTGAAAGAAAAGGAGAAAATATGTTTCTTCTTTGGAAAGAGTGTGAAAATATGTGCAGACGGGTTGATATAATCGACAAATCCACATCCTACCTCTGACTGCGATCGCATCAAATAAATGCGTGACATTTAACAGGCGACAAAAATGACACACACACACACACACACACACACACACACACACGCACACACACATACCCACACACACACACACACACACACACACACACACACACACACACACACAAACACACCAGTTAAATAACAGATGCTTCTGATGTTTTGTGGGAAAGGTGACATGCAACTGTACAATATATCATGTTAAGGGCGTAGTGTTCATTTTGCATTTGGGAAATCTAACTAGGGCTCCTTTTTTGGAGGAATGTGTGCAACGATAGAATAGGACTTCCTGGTTCAACAGCATTCCAAAGAATCCATAGAATTACATTACAAAAACAAAATATGAACTACAATGCACATTTTGTTAGGTTCCTCTCTTTCTGTGGACACATTTCACTAGGAATGTCAGTCCAACTGTACTTCACAAAATAAAAGCCTGATAAGTTTTTTTTCCTCAATTGTGTGTCATTATCTCACATTGGAGGTCCTTCTGTAATAAAATCGGAAATCCTACACTATGTGGGAAGGTTTTATAAGAAATCCAGTTGGATGTTTTCAAGTGCCACATGCAGTAAGTCATGCAGGGTAAGCTCGGACTTAAATGAGGAACGCCAGAAGCAGAATCAAAACATAGGGCTAATTCAAGTCATACAAATCAAATGGAACATATAATACACTTATAAGATAAAGTACGACACATAGGGCAGCTGAAAACCATGTTAAAAAAAATTGAAAAACTTGAAGCCCTTATGGTTGTACTCTGTGTTTAACAGCGTGCAGCGGGTTGCTCCAGACAGGTTAAACCCTCAACTGTGCTGAGCACTGATTTTGGCCACGACTTCTGCCAGCTGGGGTTAACACTGAAAGCTGGGTATTTCCTGGGTCACTTGTCCAATATGAAAGAGATCACTTCCAACAGGCTCCAGACAAATTCCCCTGATAGTGAGGATAGTCGTGGTCATACTGTAGGCCAACTCAAACAATCTGTCTGCACTATCTTTCAATTCTGTAGCAATGTGGTAACATTCTCCACATTTAGACTAACTTATGGTAGATATCTGAGCTGGAAATACTGTATACTGCATATACACCCACGTTGCTTTATAAGATTGAAGGACACGATAGAGTCCAACTTCCTCTTATATTTATAATTCTGTACACTTCTCCTTATACTGTACCTGTACGGAAGTAGACTGCCAGCAGTATTTGACAAAGATCCCCCTAAGTTGCAGAAGTGTAATGAGTACAATATGCATTTCTGCGTGTCCATAGATCATGGCGCCTGATGATAGCTGTTTTGATTTGAATAGCTGTGATTATTCCTGACAACAATTGGGGCAACTTTGGCAACACTTGTAATTCGCAGGTGAGCGCCTATAGCTATTCGATTGGAGCTTTTCAGCAGTCACACACAAAAGAAATGCAATTTTGCTGCATGAATATTATACCTGAGGTTTGAAATGAAATCCTCATGCTGAATGAAAGTCATATTTTGTGATTGTGAACACTATCTCTCCTGCCCTACTTGTGCAGCCACACACACACACACACACACACACACACACAGAGAGAGCAAGAGCAGGTTTTTATTTATGAGTAATCCTTGCCACTGATTCAGGGCCTGTAATTGTAAGCAGCGCAGCAGGAAGTGAAGCAAGTCTCAGCTATAGACCAGCTTCAGTCTCACACTGAGCTAAAACACAGGGGTGGTGGCACTGCCGCTGAGAACAGGTCAATTTTGCTCTTTAGAAAAGGGGCACTGCTTGAAGACTGAAAGCAAATCAACACGACTATCGACCCAGACAACCCAACCCTGTAAATTGCACTCAGAGAGCTGAACAAAACAACAAAAACCATCACTGAGATTTTATTGACAGCCAACACTTTGGCTAGAACGCCTTAATTCCAAACAAGGGTAAGATTGAAAAGACTCAAAAGAAAGGCATTATGGACCATTCAAACACATACAGTATGCATGTTTATAACAGCGTGTTAGCTCAAAGATGACTGTGAATGTGAACTTTTTCAATTCTGTTGAACGACAAACTCTTAAAAAGCTTTTGCATCACGTCTTGCGTAGTCTATATTTACGACGTTCCACTTCTGGGATTGTTCAGGTGGCACCAGAAATACCGCCGGATGTCCCTCTTTTTAGGCCTTTCTTTGTGTTGGCGTTTTAAACTTGGATCGATTTATGAGGACTATGGTTACCTTAACCTTTTCTCACATCTCTGCAGGGTAAATCCAGACAGCTATCTGTCCAATCTGAGTTTTCTTTTGCACGACTAAAACAACTTTTAAACGTACACATGTTCCACCAAAACAAGTTCCTTCCTGAGGCTATTTTGAAGAGGCACCGTCATTGTGTCCAGGGCTTAGCGCCGTCCAAGATGATTGTGATTGGTTTAAAGAAATGCCAATAAACCAGAGCACGTTTTTCTCCCAATCCAATACTTTGTGGACTAGCCAGACCCTCCTCCGCAGCGCTGTGGAGGAAGGTCTGGCAATGTGAGACTACATACTGTATTGTCCAACACCACAACAGGTGAAGGTGTGGCAAAGAAAAGAGCATCCCGCTCTATTGATATGGGAAGTGACATCATACACAGCGGTAATGTTGTGCAATCACTGCAGCGAGGCATTGTTGTCAAACTTGTCTGCTCTCAGGTCAGACAACATCTCCTTTCTTCGTCACGTGGGAACAGAGCAAATTCTCACTGTGTTTGCATTCTGGTACTGACTCATTCTGTTCTTTTCACACGTTACAATGTGAAGACATATTGAGGCCTCCGTCTTGTAGTGCAAAATGCACTGTATTGTGTTTCTCTAACATAAATGGGAGCTGTGCACAAAGGCAGGAGCCACCTTATACAAACAGAGACGCTTCTCGATGCAGCAGTCCTATCTATGCCAACATGTTTGTGTGCATACAGTATATGTGTAAATGCATGGGTGCTACTTTGTTCAGTAAATACTAGTTATTTGCACCTGAACTATATGAAGCTCTGTAGTTCAGAAGAAGGTTGTGTCATGTGGTCAAAACTCTGGAAAAAAGCTTGTAAGTGAACTTTGAGTTTTGAATATTGTTCACAAAATCAATTTTCCACCATAGTATGTTGTTTCTACTGTACTATGCAAACAATTATGAAATAAGGAGAAGCGTAAGCTGCATTAGGAGAGTTGTGATGCTAACAAAAATGCATTATGGTCACTGGCAGTTTGTGCACAAGATGTGACAAAAAAATAAAGTTGTCTCAGTGTAAATGTCATTTAAAGCATAAAAGAATACAGCTGAGATGAGACTTTGCTTCTTCTGGATCAGGGAACAAACAGACCAACAAAACAATGTATATAGAATTTAAAAACCTAAAAAGTGCATGCCGGAGACAATTCATATGAGTGCAATCAATTTTGGCTGGGGACCTTTGTTGCATTTCCTGTCTGTATCTCCGTCATTATCAAATAAAGGCAAAATGCTCTAAAAATATCTTATAAAACATAAATGGATGCAAATAATTTTTTTTTATTGAGAGTGTAGTGTGTTATTGAAGGGACTGCAAAGGCACTTCACAATCAGGACTCACCAACATCATCTGAAATATTGTTTTCAGCACACCTGCTGTTTTAAAGAATACATTTAGGTGCGACTTAACATGACTTCTGGGTAATGGTGAAGTCCTCCAAACTTTCAATCAACATTTCAATCAGCAATCTCTCATTACCACTTACAGCTGCTGAAGTGCAAAGTGGCCAAGTGCAGCTATACTGTATGAGGAAGTGACTTGGAATATGTTTTACAGCAGGTGAGTTTGGAAAGTAATTGAGAGACATTTCTCTTTATCAGCAAAGGAGCGTGGGGCTTAACCATACACAGCTGTGTCAGAGCCTTTCATTAACTAACAGTTTGAATGTTGGGCCTTGGATAAAGAAAGTTTTAAAGAACAGGACAAATAGAGCTCGGGAAAGGGAAGTGACCCGACCCCGGATAATCGGACGAAGATGGATGGATGGATGGACAAATAGAGCTGTAAACACTGACACCAACCAGTGTAGTTGCTCAATTTCCTAGCTTACAGGGTTTTAATAACACATGTTCCACTGCTAACAACAACAAACAAAGAACCAACTGATGAGTCAGCAGCTGCCATAATCACACTGGGGGAACACACAGTAACCAGCATCATATACTGTCAGTGGCTCTGCAAACGCAGTGTTAAACTAGGTATGAAATGATGTTCTCCCTTAAAATCAGAGCCCAGGGATTATGGACAAAGCCATTGTAGGATCTGCTAATTAGGCATCATTTCTTTCTTTCCATCTCTCTATTTGCTTTCTGTCCTCATACCTTGCTCTCTCACCCCCTCCAATACTCACCTTGTTTATAGGGAATGAGAGGAGTGAGATGAAACGAGAGGCAAAAACAAGGCTGTCAGCCCTTTATTGTTCTGTTCTGTACGTTTCGGGTGAATTACAGTGGCAGTGGAAATAATTGCTTGTCCCAATTATGAATCCATCTGCCACGGTGGCTTTCTGATTTGATGGGGAGGAAATTCCCAAGAGCAAAAACCAAACAATGTGTGGGAATAAGGCACAGGAGCGTGTCAGTGGCCATTAATATCCATAAAGGCAATTTCACAACACACCTAATGACATAAAATGACAGACAATAACAGTTAGGTAATTAGTATGCGTGATGTGTGTGTGAGTAGAGGTGTGATGGTGGTGTGTGTGTGAGAACAGGGACATTAGAGTAAAAAAGCTAATATATTTCTCTGCAAATACATGTTGACAGTTTCCTCACATCACCTTCTGTCCTGCCTAGAAAATAATACAGTATGATTTTACAGGAGTATGTAGACATAAAAAAATATGGAGGATATTTAGGAAATGCTTTAAATACCATAATATAAAAACATGCACAGTGTTACTTGAATAAAGCATGTCAATTATCAGCAGACTTTACCATTAAAGGTAAAGACAGGCCTCCTTATGGATAATGACCACTGTCAATGGTAAAGTCTGACACATTAAAATGCATATATTAATATTTGATCAGTTTTACAGAGGCATTAAAGTGGAAGAACTTTGAACCATTGTACTTACTGTGGAGTCGTTTAATATTAATCAATGTATCATATTTTATAAGCTGGTTAAAAGCTGTGTATGTAAAATATTTATCTGTAAAGTAGCTAGTAAAGTTACAAAAATGTACAATATTGGCCTCTGAGATGTAGTAAAGTAGATCTATAGGATCTAGGAACCAGCTATAGTCTCCAGCGGGAGTCCTATGGGATCAGCTCCTATTACATTTCTAAAGGTTTTGTTTTGCGTTTAGTTATAATAATAATATACAAATATCTATCTTATACATTGTGAGTTAATGGTTACTTAATACATGTCATATCATCATATTTGTTTAGTATTTTCCAAGTCAGTGAATTAAAAAGGGTGATTCTTTGTCACTTTTATCTTTGTATTCTTTCTTAAAATATGTGTATTATAGGCCTATTTAATAGATATACCAATTACAACCGCTCAAACTATTGACAGAGGAAACAGAGCAGATACAGTAAAAAGGAAAAATATGTCTTTTAGTTTCAATTAATAAAAAATGTGTTATCGGATCATTGTCAAACATGTGAAACAGTTTTTAATATAAATAGGAACAAAACTAGTTAACTGAAATAAAGTCGTTATGGGTGTTGGAGTGTCAGTGGGAATGTAGTTTCCTGGAGTACCGGTGTCCCTGTGATTTCTTCCGGGTTCCTCTCAGTTTGTTTTGTTTGGGTGTATCAGCGCACAGCTCAACATGACAGAAAGTCACAGTCTGCGGCTCTAGCTACTGTTTTTCTACAACTTACATGACGGCTTTGCTGAAAATAAGATGTCCTCTTAAGTTTTATACACGTTCTTAGCCCGGAAAGTCGGACAAGTGACTTCACATCGTGATTTCACCCTGACCTGAGACACCTGTTGCTCCAGTTTCGACAGACAGGTGTCTTCGTCTCAAACAGGGAGCGAGCAGCTACCGGGGTCGAGAGACCGAAACTCGGATTCATTTCTAACTATCTCCAAAAGAACATTTGAATTTATTTACAGCTACTATGAAAGTTACAGTAACTTTCGGGGACACGTCAGTGGTGGTTCCCTGTAAAGCTGGATGGACCGTCCGGGATTTAATCGACCAAGCCACGCGGAGATACCGCAGGATTCTGGAGCAGGTAAACCAGGTAAACACGCTTCAAACCGTCACTTTATCACTCAATTAGCTATGTCAGGGCTTTCACATCACACCGTGTTTACGGTATTGTGCCCACAGAAAATAGTGTTTAATTCCACTCACTCTTCATGTTTTGTAAGAACTCCCATAACTTGACTAAGATGTATCACTTGACTAAGTTATGTTCGTAATATTATTGCTAACCTTAGCTACTAGCTTAAAGGTCATGTGTGGTGTGTGCATTAAGACAATGTGACTAAAATTGCGTAGAGTTTAGCCTGCTACTAATCTTTGCATGTTAAGCAAGTACAAGTTTATTTTATGATAAGTTTGACTCCTATTTAAGCCTGAAACCAATATTGAATGATCCACCTTTTAAAATGTACCAACATGGTCTTGCGTTTATGGATCTCCTTGTATTTTGGTGGTGCAGAATGCAACTACAGTTAGATTTTTCTTTAAGAGCGTAAACAACATAAGTGAACTTAACATTTTATATAGGTTTATATAAGTATCATTTTGCACTTTTTGATGTTCAACAAATCACAGTAAGAATCCATCACAGAAAGATGACCGAGTTGCCTAAATAGACCAGAATGCAATGCAACCACTGGGCATTTTGAGTTATTATGAGTAAGGGTTGTGACTGTCACATACCTCAACTACAATAACACCATGCATAACACATCTGGATGCTCTGTTCTGATGAGAACAGGTATGAGCATCATCACAAAATATCCCCTGGCATTCACTGAACACCCCAAACCAAGAACTAAGGGTGTAATATGACTTACAGTGTTGTTACAGTGTTGTTTTCCATTTGACTTGTGTTGTTTTGGATGCCCCACATATACACAAAGAGATGCACCCCCTGCTTTCTGCTCCCTGATGTTGCAATCACTTGAACATTAATCATTCTGCCGAACTGACCTTTTATTAATCAGCCGCCTTGTATGTGCATGCTGTCCTAGCGTGATAGGGTGCTGATGTGCGTTTCGTCTCTGTGAGGATGTGAGTGGTGCTGGCAGCAGGCTCAGCTGTCTACCTGTACAATAGCTCCCTGTTTAAGCCCTGGTATCTCAGTGGGCAGGTGGAAGTTTACTGTTTGATGTCCTCAATGTGGCCGCAAGTCGAGGATGTGCGCTGCGGACAGGAGGCTTTGTCCTGTGAGTGATTGGGGATTAGGATTGGTGACAGGTCCCGGTCTTATCGGTTGGCTGGTTCCCCCTCTCAGCCCGCCCACTTACCCTACCCTCGGCGAGGCGAGAGGCTGGCATTTGGAGATGCGAGAGCCCGCTGAAGCAGGAATGGAAAGACCGATTGGGTGGCTGCATGGCTTGATGTATTGCTTCCTCTCAGTGAAGGAGCGCACACACACCTAGATGGCCACACACGGACACACATACACACACAGACACACACTTGGAGGAGCTCATCTTGCTCGGTGTCCCCTGAGCTGTCACGTCTCTGCTTCACTGACACCCACAGCCATGCCCACCCTGCCCAGCAGTCCCTGTTGATTCTCACAGAGACACGCTGCGATGCACAAAGTAGGCTAAATGTGAGCGTGTGATTAAAATGCACCAGGCCCCTTTATTGCTTTTCACAGAGCATGTTAATTAGGAGCCGTTGCTAGACGCTGACTCAGCGGTCTGTTGCCTTCTCGTAATAGAGGCACATCATCGTGAGGACAGTCCAGCTCTGTAGCTGCCAGAGAGGACCGAATTACTCTGACCAGATGAGCCGGCTGCTCCTGCCAGCAGAATCCACTTAGAGCCCACATTAACCGCAGGTTTCTCCACTCTCCGGCCTCACCCGCTGACAGCAGGGACAGTGTCAAAAACCTGGGTATAATCACAGCGAAGGTGTGTTTGTGTGTATTAGTTTATATGGTGAACAGGATTCTGCATAATCTCACTGTTTATTGCAATAATGGCATTCAGACCTTCTTAATTAGCAGGTTATTGTAATGTGATCTCAGCTGTGACTATGTACATGTTTAGCTTCTTGCATGTTTTGTTGAGAAAACTGAGTTAGGCTAACTGACCAAGCCTCCAACTATACAGGCAATTATTGCTGGTCATACAGTGTGATTTGTAAAATGTGAGATAGTTTCCAGACATTATTCAATCCCTGCTATTGTGGCATGTGATGAAGATTGTGGGAGATGTGTAAAGATTTGCACCTAAGGTGTTAAGATTTATGTTCTTAGATATATTTTTCAATTTAAACTTCCATCTGTCATCCATATAATTACTCAATAAAGACAAACTAGGCATGATTTGTAGAAAAACTTCCTATTTCTATAAAAATGTGTCTCTTCTAGGGCTGCAACTTTTTTCCTATTAGATAGTTAGTCTATAAAATGCCAAAAAATGTGGACCTGCTTACCCAAAGATATTCAAATATTCAAGGATTTCAAACCGCAAACCCCTTACATTTGAGACACTGGAACCAGCAAATGTTTAGTCATTTTTGCTTGATAAATGAGTTAAATGATCAATCAATTATCAGAGTTGTTGTGGATGAATTTTGACTCCTCATTTCAGCCCCTTTCCTGTGCAAACGGCAATGAAATAAAAAGTCCATAGTCCACAATAACAGCTCTGACCTGTGTTTTCCTGGATCACTGTATTAATATAAGACTCTCGCCTGGGGGACCAGCATGTAGACTGATTGTGGTGCGTTCTCAGGGGAAACAGCCAGGTACTGTAGCTGTCTCTCCCTCTCATGGGCTATCTGTGCAGGTTCAGTTCAGATTAGGGCCACTATACCAACCTGTGCTGACACCTGACAACGCACTAAACAAGCTGAAAGCACTTTGCCCTCCTTCTCATGTGTGTGGGAGTGAGAGGAGTTGTCCAGTGTGGGGCTGGTATGTGCGTCAGAACTCAGCTATGCAAAAGGCATTTTGGAAGTAAAGTATCGAACTGTTCAAACCTGCCGTTTCTCTTCCTTGGGTTGTTTGTGTCATTGGATTTCCGACCTGGCTTGCTGTCAGACGTGTTCCGAGAAATAGTCTGCATTCATCAAAGTGCTGTAGTTGTGTATTGTGAATGTATATTGTGGGAAAATACTTCAAATAACTCTAAAGCTACAGAGCAGCATCCTGAGGCTCACTGTTTCTGATTCCCGCTGGCGTTTGACTTTAAACTTGGGCGTCCCAGACATCAGGACTATGAAAAGTTCTTAGTTACAAAGACATGAAAGTACAAAAAAAACTTAATTTAAATTGAAATGCCATCCTTCCTTAGACTGGGTAAACCCAGCCCGATCTGCTGGCGATTTGATTTCGCCCTGCAGCTCAGGCAGGAAACCTGTACGTTTATCTATCCTGCTTCCGTTACAATTTTGCGGGGACCAATCGCAAACTGGCTTATCCACCTGGCGCTCTATTGGCGTGTTTAACACGATGACGATAGAGAAGCGACCAAGCAGCTTCTTGTTTACATTCGGCCACCGAAGCGCAGCAACCCGTTGATGTCGCTGCTACGTCACCCGGATCGTTGGTCTGATTGGTTGAAGGACTATCCAATTGCGTACAGAGTCCTTTGAACTATGCCCGTTGATCACGCCTCTTGTGCAGTAGAAAATACAGAGCAGACTCCCCAGACTAATGTTCAATCTTAAAAGATTGAGCTTAGTCTGGTGATAGCCAGACTAATCCTTCCTGCTTGCAGTGTATGCTACTGTGGAGCTTGTTCAGGAAAAAGCAATTTCACTTGGCAACAACCCCTCCCCATTCAGCATGTATAAGCAGTATATAAACAAGTAATACATCATTTTGAAAGTGATGTCTTTTCAAATTGCCGAGTGCAGGTCCCTCAACCTTAGGAGTGTGCAGTATTAAATAGGGCTGCACAATTAATCGCAACTTTCTCGAAATCGCAATATGGACTAGTGCAATATCCAAATCGCAGGGGGGCGCAATATTTGTTAAAAGCAAAATATGTGTCGAACCATTCTGAATTTAGTTTTGTGGTGCTGCAGAGACGTCCTGGTCTACAAATCGCATCCTACAGACTAAAGAAAAACATCTTTGTTTGCAAAAATCACACCAATATCATTTAATTTCCTGTTAGTTTAACAATTTTCATCGAAAATGAGAATAGTGACACAAAAATAATCATTCCCTCCAATATCGTGAATCATATCGCAATCGCAATACCAGTCAAGATAATGGCAATTAGATATTTTGCTCATATCGTGCAGCCCTGGTATGAAATCGAACCAAATGGTTGAGAAGACAATTAGATGGTTCAAAGGCTCCTTAAATCTGCATACAGATACACAATAGTGTGTTATAAAGCATTTATGTTAGGGCTATTTTTGGCCCATGATTATAGTAGAATGCCAGCGACTGCTGAGGTCATGATGTCTCCATTGCCTTGTTCCCTCAGAGAGAAAGCTCTCCACAGCTTCTCTCACTCTCTCTCTCTCCTTTCACACGCACCGATGGATCCGACTGGAAGACTGCTCCCCATCGACACGTTCACATATTTTGTCTTCGTCACAGCTAGACCTGTTACATAATTGTCTAATCGTCCATTTTTTTTTACGTAATCGTGGTTTCTTTGTTCAACCCCACTTCATTGCTAACATTAGCTAAGGTCCTAAGAGGTATGACTGTTGATGGTAAATTGTGGATTTTGTATACATTTGCCAAATTGTAATGATAAAGCTAAAGCTATGCTAGTTGTTGGCACTTGATCCCATACATAAAAATGTTTTAGAGGTGTGGTTTACTTCATAGGCTGTGTACCTGTGTTACTACATTATCTGGATCACATAACAGTAATATAACCAAAAGATGTATCCTGGAATTCCTAATTTGTTTAAAAAAGTAATAAATAAATAAATATATTTAAATTTGACTGAAAGAGCCAATTATATTGTTAATCACAATTATTTCTGAGACAATTAATTGTACAGTAAAATTTGGAATTGTTACAGCTCTAGTCACAGCTTCGGCACACATTCTTCTGAGGATCCAAGTGTGAAATAGCACCCCCGCCCCCCCTCCCCATCGCCCTCCCCAACACCTCCACCACCAACCACTGCAGCCCCACTGAATTTAGCTTCCCTAATTGCTCCGGTGTTTCACCGTTCTCGAGCGGTGTCATGTTTGCTCACCAGAGAGGGGGAGAAGAAGGAGAGATATATCGCTTTAAATGGTCGGGGACTTAATGGTGTAACTTGAAGGGAATTTACTCTTCTAACTGTCGCGGTAATTCTCCTCCGCTATTGACTGACTGACTCCCGACTCCTTTTGTTTTTTTCACGTCATGGGAAGAGTTGAGCATACAAAGGGGAATTACCAGAGATTGACAACGAGGGACTTCAGAGGAGTGTTTTTTTTTTACTCCCCTCTTTCCTCTCTTTAGATTACGTTCCCCTTGAAGTGCCATACATTCATCCCTTTTCATCACTAGGTAGAAAGAGAGGAGCGTGTGTTTTCTCGGGCCTTGTAAGTTCTGGCTGAGGAAACGGGAGCACAAGTGTGCTCCCCCCCCCCGCCAAAATCACACTAATACATCTTATTTCATTAAGGTGTGTGTCTTTATGCTGGTGATGTGATGTCACCGCAGTAAGAGCCATGTTTTGCTGTTGATGTCACACACACACACTCGCTCTCACACATACTGTAAACCGTGTCGGTGAGAGGCAGAAGAATGCCGGCAGCTGTTCAGGTTGGACCAGTTTCGCCCTGACAATCCTGGCTACATCTGTGCTCCACTGGTTTAACGTCTCCATCCCACATGTGCAGCTTTATGGTAAACATTTTTAAAATGATGACTAAACACACCACCATTTCTGATTCATATTACATGTTATTATACTCTGGTTTCCAGCACTGTCACAATCTCATAATCTCAAGAAACCATCTTTCTTTTCTCTCACTTTCTCATTCGTCAGTTTCAAGTCAGGTCAATTTATAGTGTATTTATTTATTTTCAGTGGTCGTCTAACTCCACGTCTTCCTGCTGTCTATAGCTGCCTTTTTGAGAAGCTACAGGTGACCCCTTGCTCCGAAAAGGAAGAATAAGTAGAGCCCATAGAGCAGCCTCTTTCGGGAGATTCAAGGCTACCGAAAAGTCTCCAGCTGGTATTGCCTCCCTTTACCTGAGATTCACCATGTTTGTTGACAAGTCCACCTATCCAATTTGCATGCCGAGATCTATAACGGGAACGCTTACTGTATTAATACCAGGTGTGTTGGCACAAGCCTGTGATCAGATGTCATGTAAATTGTAAATTGTGTAAATTGGCCCATTAGTTCAAGTTACTGTAGCTCCCCAGCATGCATTGTGTTTGGGTCTTTTAATAATGTGTCACACAAAATGATAATGATGCAAACTATGATGAAGATATCCACTCTTTCTTTGTAAGGCCCTCACTCATACTGTTATGTTGAAACAGGTTTTACAGTGACCGGATGCTCTTGGCTCTGGATCATTGCAGTGCATGGCTGTTTGCATATCAACGTGTCGCTGCATTGTGTGGGAACTGCAGCGTATTTGAATGCTAGTTGTAGCTGCAGATTACTTGCTGCTCTATCTCTCACAGCTCTGGCGCTGGTATTATGGCCACTTCTGAAGAAAGAGAGGTTCTGTCTTTATTCCTGTGATTGAAATCCCAGGCTCTCCCAACCATTTGTTTTAAGAGAATGGACTTGGCCCATTGTGAAAGGCAGACAGCCTCTTTTTTTTTTTTTGTGCCCCGTAATTCACATTTGGATGCAGCGGAGCAAGGAGGAAGCCCATTCACAACGGGTCTCAGTGATACAGCAGAAGCCACTCGCTGGGTCTCAGCCAAACTCATTCCAGACTCCAAGGCTTACAGCCTATAGCTGGTAATTTAGCTGGTAATGTAGTCTTGTGTTGCTACAGACAGATTGCTTATTGGTATGAGCAGATCCTAATGGGCAATTTTCTACTGCACACATTGTTAGAAACGATAAGCCTTGTCAAAGATTTCTTTTCTTAGTCTAGAAATTACTTTTAATAGAAATTGTGGGGTGGGGTGGGGGGGGTAGCAAATATTTAGTAAACAATTCTAAAATTGACCCATTCAGGAGGTTGGAATTACATTCTGTTTTAACTTTGTATTCATATTTAATGCAGTGTATCATCATCCACATCTTATATTGTCCACAGATGCACTTGCTCTTGGAGATCTGCATAGCATCGCCACAATAGACTCTGTGTGGGTCACAAAAAGGGGAAGATGCTATTGTTCGTGTACTTCTCGGTTGATTTTGAACGCAGATTTCAGATTGCAGCTCACTCTAAAGTCCTTGTTCTCTTTGATAATTGATGGAGCGCCAGGCTCGGGGGTACTTCCTGCTCTGTGCGGTGTGTTCATTCTGACCTCTGTCTTCATGGTAACAATGAAAGCGGCCTGGAATGTGCCCACCACTGCTCCCCACAGAGCAGTAAAAACTGCAAAAGTTCCTGTCCTCGCCCTCCTCACTCTCACAGTCTTCTGTGCAAACTGTACTTTGTAAACCCAGTACAGTGTAATGTAGGTCCTCTGTAGCTACTGTACCTGCCAAACAAACAGGGAAGCCTGCTGTTGGGTCCTGATATATTTATATGCGTGGTTATTATGTTGACTGACTCAGTATTGTGTCACATTTGTTGTAAACATACCATTCATAGTGGATAAAATGGCCAAGTGGAGTTCTTATTTATTTTTTTTACCATATTTTATATTGACACAATGACTCAAATTTTCAAACTTACTTTTTGTGAAAAATGTTTTTGTTATTTGTGGTCCGTGTTAAAGTCAGTGGAATATTAACCAAGGTTTTGACCAATTTATGTGTTCTGACCAGTTAAAGATTGTGGACATCTGAACTAGACTGTAAGCTGATTGGTTGGTTAAACTCCCACTCCGATGTCACTGGTTGTTGTAGTTTTTTGTTTCAGTTTGATTGTACAGGATTCTGACAATTGATTTGAATTGGGGATTATGAGTAAATGTGTAATTCAGTCTGTTGTAATTATTGTCTAGACCTAATCTGAGTTTCTAATTGTTGCTAACTTTGTGTCCAGCATGGGGAGAGTGCAGTGAAGACCCACCACTTGGAGTACATGGACGGAGGGATCCTGGACATGGACGACCTGCTGATTGATCTAGTGGAAGACCGAGACAAGGTGAGGAGGAGTCCGTGGTGCATCACTGTTGTCTTAAATTCAAACCACGAAACTACAGTGAATGTTTACTTTATGTTTATGCATGTGGTTCGTCCAGGCTCACGCAGTTTTGTCCCATACCTGTTCTCATCCACGCTCCCAACACATAGACGTGCTGGCATGTGATGAGACAGCGGTTTCTCGTGGTCGGACAGCTTAGCACAAAGGCAGTTACACACCAACCAGACGGCCGACCCTCTGCAGAAAAGGCAGTTGGACTGATCAGTCTCCCCGAGTTGGTCAAAAAAGTGCCTCGGAACACACCGAAGAGACGAGACGTAATACGTCTCCATAACAGCAGGCGGCGCTAATCTGTATTGTCGCCCAAAAAATGAAAACCGGCAGCTGATTGGACGAACTCGTCACGTGGGTTTGTTTTCTCCAGAATTTCAAAGACAGACTGTCATGGCGGCTCGTTCAGAATACGATCTCATATTGTACTAAAATAGTTCACTGAAACGTGTTTCTGAAAACATTTTAAGCGAGAAATAGACCGTGCAGTTGCTGAATCTGTCTTCTTTTCAGATCGACAAAGGTCAGTTTAAAAGATTTTCGTCAAATTTTGAGAGATTTTTGTCACGCTCATCCCGCTCGCCATTTCCGGGTGAGTCCCGACTGCCCTGTCTCCGACTGAGCATGTCAGGTCGGCCAAAATGAAGGCCAACAGCCCCTCGGACGGGCGACGGCACGGAACACACCGAACAGACTCGAGTCACCGACCTCGCCTCGTGTGTAGCTGCCTAAACATGAGCTCTGATGCGTATGGCAAGCTGTTTCGTGATTGTTCCTACCTGGTATGAGGTGCAGTAAATTACAGCAGTGAATCCGTCATTCTTAGCTGTGCTTAGTCTGGTAGCAGATTTATTTTGACTCCGCTTGTAAAGTCTCCAGCCTGGCAGGATGACAGCATGTCCAATAAACAAGGTATTTGTAAATCCAAACCTTGGTTAGCTTGTCGCTGGCTGTTAGAAGTCTAAACCAGCTAAATACCAAATGTGACAAAATATCCTCTGATTGGGTTTGATTGCTCCATGCATGCTTGGTAAGAAAATTACCTTATTTTCTCCTCTGCTTCCCTCTGGTTCTTCAGAAAGGGAGAGTAGGAGTGGTGACGGTGCTGTGTGATTTAGCTGTCATGTTCACATTTTTACTGAGATAGATGAAAGGACACCATTTCAGATCTAAAACAAATCAAGGGAAGGGAAGTTCTCCAAAACGGCCATGATGTAACTTCACAGAACTGGGTTGGCAGATGAAGTTCACTGCATTTCCCACACACACACACACACACACACACACACATACACACACACACACACACACACACACACACACACACACACACACACACACACACACACACACACACACACACACAGACAGTGGCCCGATTTCTATAAAGAGCAAATTTCATTCCTCTTGCTAATTTCCTTTAATGCATTCCAAAAATGTGCTAATAAACTGTCCGAAATCCATATTCATAAGCCCCGGGCCCAGGCGAATGATGAATTATCAACACTTAGTCAGCAAGAAGGCCAAATGAAATGGAAATGGAATATATTCAGCCGACCCTTTACCACGCAATAACAATTGGTGTTTTAAGCTGCATGAACAATAGAGTGTGAGTGTTTATGCACGCCGTCTGGTGCATGTGGGACTGCAAGTTTGGCAAAATACTCTTCGTTAAAAAAGGGGACACAACTAAATAATAGATGTGTAAACTCAGTGGGGATCTTCAGCTTTTTGCAATCCCAGAGAACAGAAGCTTCGTTTTCTGGGATGATGGAATTATAATCATAAAATCTGCATCTTATTTGTGCACAAGAGGGTGAGTCGTAGATTATAATGACTCAATTTTTTTCAACGTAAGCCTGCTTTTTTTGTCAGCATCCTCAGAATGATGAAGTGTCACAGATCAAATCCCGCTCCAGCATTTGATGATCAAATTCCCTCACTAACAAGCGACCCTGGCGTCGGCTCTCTTTCCCTAGCTGCGGTGCTTTTTGTGATTACGGGCTCTGCTGAGCAAACGCTTCACTAGAACCTGCACCATGCAGGAGCTGTCTAATTTACCTTTTGTTTCTAAACTCTCTCAGCTTTCACCCAATTCTCCAAACCCCCCCTTTCATCTCACTCCTCATTTTATCCTTTTGTTTTCGCTGCTGATGAAAAGATAGCAGACGGAATAGGACGAGCGCACGTGATCTTCATAACGTGCCAGTCATCCGACTTATCTCCGGGCTTCCAAACAGTGTCGGCTCTCATAGATTAATGAGCTGTGCCTGGCATTCTTGATTAGTCTGACTTCCTTTTGTTTGTCTACGTTTTTATTACCTCGCCGCGGCCGACAGATTCTATCTTTAGTGCTTTTCTTTTTTTGCTCCGTTATTGTGGCCGACGCTGTTTCGCCATCAATCATACAGGAGTGGTCCCATTGTGAGGGCCCTCCACCACACAGCATGGGCCCTGTGTTAGCCGCGGATGCTAATGAGAGATAATGGTAAGCTATTTGTACGCCTAGTGGTTAGTTTCGCCGCGAGCCCAGACCTCTTTATGTGGGCCAGCCCCTGACCATTATTCAACACACACACACACACACACACACACACACACACACACGTCTGTTGTCCCGCCGCCTGCGCCGAACCACAGGCAGGCGTGTAGCGTAGCATTTCAGCATTAGCGTCTACGGAAGGAGCGCCACTGGTGGTTGATGAGGGTGGAGATGAGGGGGTGGCTGTGATTTGATTACAGTTCTGCCCCCTGCATCAGCGACATGCGCGTAGACACACACACACACACACACACACACACACACACACACACACACACACACACACACACACACACACACACACACACACACATACACACACACCAGCAAGCATACAAATACACAATCCGTTCATTAGGACCCCATCTCGAGACACCGGCCACCAGCCTCCTCATGAATATTAATATCAATCTGATGAATGTGAAGAAGGCCACGGGGTGTTGGCTTAGGTGTGACCACATACACACAGTACACACTCACAGACAGAAAAGACCACAGTATAAAGAGAGCAGGTCATGGTTCAGTCAATTATACTCTAGCTCTCCTCGACTTTGACCCTTTACTGTGTGTGTGTGTGTGTGTGTGTGTGTGTGTGTGTGTGTGTGTGTATGTGTGTGTGTGTGTGTGTATGTGTGTGTGTGTATGTGTGTGTGTGTGTGCGCGCGCGCGCGCGTTAAACCACAGACAAACAAGAACCCACAGGTTGTCTGTCCATGTCTAAGTGACAGGTGTCCAAAACTGTGTGTGTGCGCGTGCGCCCTGCAGCTCTCGGAAGACAGTTGGAGGCATGTCGGTTGGAGTCATTGACCTGTCAGATAACCCACTACTTCGTTAATGGTTTGGAGAAGTGGGCAGACATAACAGCCTTTCGATCTCTTCCTCTTTCGTTGCGCTGTTTCTGTCAAATCACTGTAGTTTAAAGACTAGTTAACCTGCCTTATCCTCCATCAGTCCATTTTTTCCCGCCTTTCACTCATGCACACACATCATGGACTTGTATGTGGCTCTAGGGGCAGGCGATATGTTATATAACAGCCGTTAATATTGGATATGATTTCTGCAACAATGTGCTGGGGTGTCTTGATTTCGTCAGGTATTTATTCTGCCAAAATCAGACATTTCCATCTGTTGTTTTCCCTTTCCTTTCCTTTCCTCATCTGGCCCTCGCTCCTCCATCTCTTTGCTCCCTTTGTTTTCAAAAGCAGTTATTAACAGATGTAGTGCTTTACCTCTACACATTGCCCATATACTGCTACCAGGGCTGTCATTCTCTCCCATTGACAGTCCTTTGGGATAATGCATTAGCAGCGACCACTACTCCCATACGTCTCCACGGCACACAGGAGCTGTCAGTGTCCCTCCAATATACATACATATACAGTACATGGCTGCTCTTTCCTGTGTTCATTGGAGAGATTTTGTTGTAGTACTGCGGGGTGCGACACAAATGAAACTGCATGTAGATGCTGCTTGATTGGAAGGCCATTGCACATCATTCCTCTGCTTCACCCACATGCAGCTGGAATTTGAATGTTTAACATATACGAGTGTCCTCTCTTGTCACGCCTATCTCCTCCAGAATGGGAATTAAACTCAGGGAGCATAACGTCTCCTCATAAGTGGACTGCCACTCCTCATTCCATGTGCACATACACACATACACATTGCTCCACACGGACCTTGTTTTTGAGGCTGGGGGGTGGGGGGGGCACATAAAAAAGTCAACCTTCCATCCCATGCAGCCAAACGAGAAATCTAATTTCATGGGAAATTTAATGGGGGAAAAAAAAAACTGAAATGATTTCCTCCATCTCCCTTTAATTAGCCCTTTTTAATCACTGCGCCTACAAGGCGTCCATGAACCTCCTGTGCAGTCTCTGGTTGCCGGAATGTAAATGGTAAGAGTGCATATCCCAGCTGATCTCCCTCTGAAATTTCAACCGCTTGATTACGAGGCCATCTCCCATCATCCATCTCTTCTTCTTGCATGTCACAGTGGAGGACGCAATGCTATTAGAATGAATCGGTCTCATGGAAATATGTTATGATATTTGAAGTAGGTCTGTGGTCATGAGCAACTTCCATATCCTTTTTAAAGAGAAAATGACACCTCTGTGAATAATGACCTTAATTTCACTTTATGTAGTTCATATTTCACAAAGTAAAATTGGCACTGGTAATAAAAGATATCAAACTTTTCAAACTGCTGCTAGCGGATGTAAACGTGAATGTAGGTCAGGTTTTGCAGGAAATGCATTAAGCATGTTTGTTAGGCCTTAAAGATCCACACAAAGCATTTCGGTAGGAAACTCTGAATCCAAACGTAACTGAATTTGTTGAAGAACTTTGAATACGGACAAGCAAATACATACCAGTGTACATACAGCCATTTGCAGACCAAGTGTGGACATACAGCCTTTTGGTCCAGTCTTGAGTCCGGTCTTGAGCGTCAGATTTTAAACTCACAATGGAATGAAATAATGCTGCAGCAGATTTTTTTTTTCCCACCAGCTCTTTCTTGTAAGTTATTTCGGTTGATTTGTCTGAAGTCATTTATTACATGTCAGATGTCAGCCCCTCTGACAGGCGACAACAAGGCATTACTTAAAACGTGCTAACCCGCTGGAGAAAAAGTTTAGTGAATGGGACGTGATTGCGAGGCGCAGACCCGCTGATTAGCCTTTGACGCTCTGTGACATCTCGCTCCCTCACCTCCATTCCCCTCATTCACCGCCGCGGCGAGCCGCGTTTGATTGGCATCTGAATAGTCCCATAACTCTGCACAGTGTCTGAATGGCCAGTGATGAGCAGGAGCATGAGGTTCAAGTGTGCTGATTTAGAAAATGTTCAGGCAGGTCAAGTTTATTTCCATAGCACATTTCATACACAAAGGCAATTCGGAGTGCTTTAAATAAAGCATTAAAAATACAAGAAAAGGAAGGAAAATCAACATAAAAACGTGCAAGTTAAAAGAACAGAGACATAAACTGGTAGAAAAAGGAAGTTTTTAATTTTGGATTTAAAGGTGGTCAAAGTTGGTGCAAGTCTAACATCCTCTGAGATTGAGCCCAATCATAATGCCCTCCTCACATTCTAACCATGATCCATACGACCTCACCTGTGTCTGACACATTTGAATATTAATTAGAAATCTTGCATGGATTCTGAACATGCCCGGTATATAAAATGAATCCGCTGTAGTTCATCTGGAACGAGTCATTACGTTCCTTCTGTTGTCTGCTTAATTGATTTTATTCTAGCAAAAAGAACATTATTCATTTCTTAAGGTTGCCATCACTGTTGAGGCCTGGAGGCTCCAGACATGTGGAGCGTTCTAAATTTGATTGTCTGAAATCAATTGTTATGAAGCTAAACTGCATAATGGAAAATGGGTATTTTAAATGTTTTCAGCCTTGGCTCTGGTGTTCTGATTATGTGAAATCATATTTCTAAGTATTGTCTGTCCATTTTGCAAAACGTCTGTCTGATATTGACAATTCATCATTTCAAAATTACAGAACAAACTGTATGTGTATTCAAATGCCATGGATCCGATGACTTTAGATTTCTCTATATCTGTATATCTGTATCAGTGTCTCAATGTTTCTGCCTAAAAGGAAGTTTTTCCTCGCTGCTGTTGCCTTAAATGCTTGCTCTTGGGGGAATTGTTGGATTTGTTGGGTCTCTGCCTATTATAGAGTGTGGTCTAGACCTCTGTAAAGTGTCTTGAGATAACTCTTGTTATGATTTGATACTATAAATAAATAAATAAATAATTGAATTGAAATTGAATTCCTACCTGCTGAAGGTCCTGTACACCAAGTTTTCTGTGCTGCCCTCTGTCATAATGACTTGTATACGACTTCAAACATGCCGTTGGTATAACCTTTTTAAAAAGATAGGATTTGTTACAGAGCTATTAAATTAGATGGAAGGAAGAGGTGTTCCTGTTGCTTTTTCCTCACCTTGTATTTATTATGCATCCTCCTAATCGTCAGTGATGCACATTAATGTATTCAAATCTCCAGTAAACCTACAGTATATTAAATAAAGTTAGATTATCTCTGTTGCCTGTAGATCAGATCAGACCGCAGCATTTGAATGTTTTGCCCGGCGGGATTCGGTCACTTGATCTGATTTTATCATATCTCATCAGCCTCGACCTTGATTCAACCCCCCCCACCCATCTGAGCACCACAACAGCTCTTCATGTGATTATATTCAATTAACAATACCCCCTACACACACTCACACACATTCACCAAGCCCCGTTTGATTGCAATTACGATGCGAGAACTCTAGGAAGGCTTAAGGAGCAAGAATTCGTGCCGTGCCCGTCTGCTTTTCATTAGCTTTTCTCATAAAGTTGCACTTTGGAATTTTAATTCCTTTTTTTAGATGATCCATTGCTCTACCTTTCGACTTTGAATGATGGCACTTCTCCAAAGTCATTTGTCAGTTCACCGAAGCGAAAGGCTGGGATTCAGTTAGGATAAGGCCCCTTTCTGTTTTCTTTGCGTAGGTGTGTGTGACTTATCGAGGCTATACTAGGTCATCACACCCTCAGATCTTGTCCTTTGGTGTTTTTCCATCTGTTAATCACACAGACTCTATGTTGCCCTCTGTGTCACCATCACACCACCCATTAGCTCCTAATGGAGTGAGACGGTCAGTCTGTAACCTGACCTGCCTGCGTCTGGCAGGAGGGACCTGGGGGGGGCGTGTCGAGGCCAGAGGTGCACTGCGCTCTGTGGACTCCCTTTTCTAATGACACGTGCACATAATCAGTGTGGCAGGAGAGGATGAGGCATGAGGATGTGGAAGAGGCGGCCTGTGTCACGGTCTGTGTCTCAAACGACGTGTGTAATCCAGTGCTGCAGCTATACACCCCAGACATTTGACATGGAATACGAGCTCTAGTTTAAGAAAACAATCGCGTGATATTGTGAAGCTGCAGCTTGTGTTTGTCGTCAATATTAGCTTTATCAGTTAGCAGTGATTTTGTCACAGCAGCCTGCAGAGAAGCTAATCACATCCTGCTAATGATCTATTATAGATCAACTTGTTTACAGCAAATCTACTCTCTGACCTAACCAGCCTCACACCATCTGTTTTCCTAGATGACAGTGCCCCAGAATGCTGTATGTGTGTGTTTGTGTCATTGTGTGTGCGTTGTCTGAGGGGGTGTGAAAAGCGTGGTGTGTTTTCCATCCGCTCACTCCAACTGCTAATAACTCAAATCAACACAAAGTCACACTCCCAGACTTGTTTGTAGGTGTGTGTGTATGTATGTGTGTGTGTGTCTGTCTGTAGCAGTGTGTGTGTGTGTGTGTGTGTGTGTGTGTGTGTGTGTGTGTGTGTGTGTGTGTGTGTAGCACCTAGAGGATATATGCTTGTAATACTGAATCCAACTCATTTAGGCTAAGTATTAGATGATTCCTGGTGCAATTACACAGCTGAAACCACATCTGTGTCCATTGTGTTGCACACACGCAACCACACAAACTATATTGTTACTATTCATTTTTCCTGCCTCTCACCCTCCATCAACTAACTGATTGGGCTAATGAATTGAGCTCCGTGGACGGTAATGTGTCTGAATAGGCCACTCGAGTTATTAGCCATCTGACATTAAGGGACGTGTGGAAAGGAGGAGTGGTTGTTTTACTAGTTTTCACATCACAGATGATGATCATGTTAGATGTCATTATTTAAAGGCAGTAAAACGTGAGTCGGAGTGAAGAAACATCCCTGGCAAATCACATTCGACCTGGATATTCTTGATTCAGATACAGCTCTAGACAATTGTGAAAAATTCCCATCTCATATATCAGATTGTTTGATACATTCTCTCTATAATACCTAGACAAGCAGCAAAGCAGGACGCTGAAGATTATGCCTGGTAAATAACTGAAATAATGGTTCAATTATTTGGATTGTTGCCAAATATATTGAGGTGATCGTATACTATAGTTTGTTTTTCTATCCTCTATATATCTTTCCTTTCGGTCTAAAGCTATAATCAATATTTTTATATTGGCAATGGATCACATTAAGGGGTTGCTCATAGTGACAAAAATGAATGAAAAATGAATTGTTTCAGAACTTGGTAAGTGTCTATTTTGCATTGCTTGTTAATCACAGTAGACGTTGTTATACACTGAGTTAATGGGCTGAGTCTCCTTCATTGAATTACTCTATAAGATGATACAGTCAGAGTAGTTCAACTGCACACACATTATATACTTGTATGTTTATTTATACTGAAAAGGTTAGCATGCAGTAGGAGCTCCAGCCCCCTCACCGTCATATATACTGATGGATGGTGCTGTCAGGTGGTGTTCTGTACTTGTGACGCTTGCAGACATGTAATGCAGCACAAATCCTACTTTTCTACTCCAGGCTTTGATGTTGAGTCAATAACTATCTAATAAGGTGTGTTGGAAGGAACACATATGTTGATGGGCGCAGGAAAAATCTTTTTCCCTCTCTCCCAAACACCTTCAGGCTGTGAGTGATGGTGGCTCTCCATGGCAACAGCAAGTAACGAATGTCAGTAATGTATAGTTCGTATAGTGTGTGTGTGTGTGTGTGTGTGTGTGTGTGTATATATATATATATATATATATATATATATATATATATATATATATATATATATATATATATATATATATATATATATATATATATATATATATATATATCAGCAACTCAACTGTGGAGGAGAGCAAAATGTTTACCCCTAAAGAAGTAATCTGAGCTGAAAGATTCAACAATCCAGAAATGAAAAGCACTTTTAGGTCATCATGGACATAGCGGAAAACTGGTAAATTATTCATAATTGAATGAATAATAATAATAATAATAATGAAAAATACAGATTATCCCTTTTATACCATGCTTACCGTCACTTCAAAGCTCCGTCCACACAAAGAGAAACGCGAGAAAAAAAACGAGGTGACGTATGGTATGAAAGTCTAATGTCAAGGGAGGGCAGATGGAAAGAGGAGGAGGAGGAGGAGGGGGGGGGGGGCAGCCTGTGGAGGAGAGAGCCACAGGTGAGAGGGCACAAGCCTCGCAGCTCTGAGTTAATCACTCCTTCTATTTCTCTGTCAGATCCCGGGAGGAAGGAAGGAGGGAGGATGGAGGAGGAGGAGGTTGGAGGGAGCAGCTGGCCTTGCGACGGCCACAGGGAAAAGAAAGCAGATTATTAGGCTCCGGCTCTGACTTTTGGGGATGAGAGTTGGAACGTGTGTGGTGTTTGTGTGTGTATATGGGAATGTGTGTTTGTGCGTGTTTATGCACATTTATGAGAAAGAGGTTATGAGTTTCTGGTGCCGAGGGAGTACACGTTCCCGTGCATGTGTCAGTGTGTCGTGTCCACAGATGCGGAGCAGGCCCAGTGTAACCATCACAGATGTGCTTGCACTGCGGCAATGATGAACGAGCCGGTTTCATATTTGTGTTGCCGGCCCGAGAAATACGAGGCCTGGAGCTCCCCTGTCACCCATATTCCTCACTCCTTTGCTCCCTCTTTCCCCTCATCTCCCCCACCTTCCTCCGCCTCCTCACCCCTCCTTCTTTCTCTCGGCCTCTTGGGCATGTGTGATTTATGAAGAGTTTACCCTCTCCCTTTATGAGTGTGCATAAATAATAATGTGGCCTTTCACTGTGCGTAGCCGGCACTGCAATACCTCAGCTGGTGGCTCTCGCTTGAGAGAGAGAGAGAGAGAGAGAGAGGGGAGAGAGAGGAGAGAGAGAGAGAGAGAGAGAGAGAGAGAGAGAGAGAGAGAGAGAGAGAGAGAGAGAGAGAGAGAGAGAGAGAGAGAGAGAGAGAGAGAGAGAGAGAGAGAGAGAGAGAGAGAGAGAGAGAGAATTATATTTCAATCCTGTTCTGTGCCATAAAGAACCTTTTTGGCAGTGTGCCAGAACAAAAAGCTGTTAGGTCTGCATTTTTGTGTTTTCTCCAAAACCTTTGCTTAACTCTTTTCATCAGTGGTTGTGGGTGGACTAGGATTGAATTTTTTCCTCAGAATCCTTCAGAATTCTTCAGAATTCCTCTATTTTTTTCCTGAGAATACTGTGATTTCTCACCATGAATGATTTCAAACACAGAACAATCAATCAATCAATCAGTAGATCACAGAATATACAATCTTTTAGGTGGAAAAAACACAATGCCATTTCTATAGAATAATTTAATGTTAAGAATATCAGATTTTTGTTTTCTTATTTAGGCATTTGAGGCATCACCTGTTGAATGTTGTTAACTGATTTGTGAATAGAGTTCTTCATGTCTCATTAAGCCACTTTCAACCTGCAGGATTTGCAGTCTACTTTAAATATTTTATAGAATAAGTGGCACTTATTCTACAAAATATTTTGCCAAACAGCTGGATTGTAACCATTTTGACAGAAAAAGTATCTGGAAGAAACTTGTGCACATGATCATCTTTAGTATGCGAACACAAATAACTAGATAAAAATGGGCCCTTACACTACTGTATGTGTATGCTATAAATGTTGGGTTTTCACAGGTATTTTTCCTGGACAAACAGAATACATTTTGGTAACAATGCCTAGAAAGTACCAGGATCCAAATTTCCAATATGCAACCCCTAATATTATATTTCCCTTAATGCTGATGTTAAACTGAGTTCTAATATAATGAGGATGTGCCAATACCAGTCCAATTTTTCTATTATTCTTTCTTTCTTTCTTTCTTTTTTTTCTTTTTTTTTTTTACTTTACATCTATGGTTCAGTCAGTTTTCTAAACAAATGGTTGTTGCCTTTCAATGTAAATGATGTGAGTAGCTAATAAAAAGTTGGTCAAATAAATTTTGGTTTGACACAGTACTGTATAACCTCTCCTAAATGATTTCCTATAATATTTCGTCTTGTGTCCTATAGTACTTTGTATTATTTCTATGGTGGAGAGAGGAGTGTCAGGAAGAAATGTGTTTTTTTCTCCGTGTGAAATATTGGCTAGCGTTTTTACCTTTCAGCCATTATTTTCCAAGTTTGCTTCTTCTTTTTTTCTTTTTTTTTTTTTTTTTTTTACTTCGGTTTGCTATTTTTACTTTGTGGAAGCAGTGTGAGATCTGGGTCACTATTTGCTAAATTTGCATGAATGCAAATGCTTAGGCCACTGCACCAACAGACTGTTAAGTGTTAGTTGGTGTTTAGATCAGTCTGTCAGAAGCATCAAAGAGATGTTATGTTCAATGTGGAAGCACTAGCTTCTATTTGAAGCTACTGGCATCTCTTCAAACGGAAAGAAGGAAACATTTAGAGGTTCAAGTAGTGCATGTCTCTGTATATGATTCATTATTTTGAAGGAGTCCCTTAGCACAGGCTTGACAAGTTGGATTGTGCATCTGTTTGTGCGCTTTAGTTCATGAGTGGGAGAGTGTGTGTCTTTGTGTGTGTGTGTGTGTGTGTGTGTGTGTGTGTGTGTGTGCGCGCTGAGAGGTAATACCCCACATCTGGTAGTGTGCTGTATAGATTCAGGCTGGAATAGGAGCAGGATTACCCCCGCTCCCACCGGTAATGCAACCACTTTTCTAATAACACAGGCCAAACATTCCTCTGATGGCCCCATACTGTGTCCTGGAAACATTTGTGTATGTGTGTGCCATGAACATGGATCAGTTTTTGGTACATGCTTGAGTGCATGTAAGTATATCTTTGTGTGTGGTATTTGCCTGCAGTCTTCTTTGTGTTATGCTGAGTAGGTGCATCCCTGTGTAAGACAAATCTACTCTAAATCACTTCAAACTATGAAAAAATAACAAATAACAAACAATATCCAGCCAGGAGTATTACCACTTACAATGAACTGCTAGTGGGTTTAAAAAGGCAAATAACTGTTGACGCCTTGTTTCAAATGAATTGCCATTTCTCCCATGATGCCATGCATATCAAGAGCCAGATTTCCGCTTCACCCCTCTGTACCTGTGCACTGTCAATATTCATCACTCTTTACAACCATGGAGAAACCCATTCTCTACACATCGTATCTGCTCTTTGTTGAACAGCATGTAATTCCTACATGCAGCGGATATTGTTCTGTCAGTGAACAATTCGACTTTCCAGTCTCTTCCCACCTCAGCCGCTTGGAATTCAGTGGATGAAAAACAACACCAGATGCACACATGTTATGAGCCATACAGTATGGAGAAAGTACTTGTTTTTGCGCACAGTTCCATCAGTTGAATGTAACGGCAGTTTAAATCCTTTTAGCTATGGTGCGCTCAGAAACCTATACACCAAGTCAGGTTGTCGGGTAGTGAAGGCTTTCATATAAGTCGAGTCAAGACACTGAGAGTGGGAGGTTTATTCTCTGTGATTCAGATTTTAGCGCTTATAAAAGCTGATGTCTAAAATAGACTTTGTAAACCTGTACTTTAGTAAAGAAAGTGTGTGTGTGCGTGTGCATGTGCCTGTGTGTGAGACATGATTGGGTAACCATACTACTGTCAGGATGCTGCGCGCTCCTTCTGAATTATGCATCTCTCGTTCAAAGAAAGAATGAAGAATAGCGTGAGAGGGAGAAAACGGAGGAGAGGGGGGCTGCCGTAAGATAAATGACAACAGCACAAAAGAGCAGAGCATCTCAATAGACTGGTAGACTGGTAGCACAACACACACACACACACACACACACACACACACACACACACACACAGCGATGAGAGAAGAGAAGAAAAATGGGTTGATTAGTACCAGCGGATGAAATAGGGAAGTGTGTGCGTGTGTGTGTGTGTATTTGCGTATTTGCTGATGCTTATGTAAAGACTAGAGGCCTGAGTGGTACGAGCATGCACTAGAGTTTGACTGAAGCAAGGTGGCACTGTTTATCCTCTAACTGTGAAAAGTGTGTGTCTGAGATTATTTCCACACTGTCTAAACCACTTGTGTTTTTATGGTGTGTATTTTTCAATAATGGCATTATTCAGTGCGTGAACATTACTGATTGCATATATATATATATACATATACACACGTGTGTGTGTGTGTGTGTGTGTGTCTATGCTGAACATACTATTTTCTCCCCAGTGTATCCCATACACGACGTGCTTCATTTGGCTAATTAATTCTTAGCAAATACATCAATTATTAAAGACACTCAACTGTTCCATCTGTGAGTTGCAGCATGTAAACACCATCTACTGTTTACAGCAGCTGGGATCATTTCATATCCTGGCTATTAAAAACTCACAAACCATGATGTATGCAAACTCTGCATCTGATTGGCTCTGGCAGCCTGTGTGAAAGCAATCTCACTAATAGTGATCATAATAATGTGCAACTTTATTGATCACGGTAAAGAAATCCCGTTTTGTCTTTCCCTCTCGTGACGGGGAGGTCAAAGGTCAGGCTTGGCTACAGCACAGCAGCCAGGAAGCCGGTAGGGAGTCATGTGCCCCGCACACGGTCCCTTCAGCAGGGTGGAAGGTTGCTGTATGGCTTTACACACCCTTGCTGCCTGTTGTAAAGAGCCATTTTAATAATCCGAATATCTTGATTTACCATAGGGATAACGACTGCTTTTTATATGAGGATGCTTGCTACCACTACAGTATGTAAACAATGACTTGATACTGGTTTTATTTGATAACCATAATTAAGTCATAGACGTTAAAAGCTTTCTTTTTAGTTTCACCCACATCTCAGGTCTTCCGGGATGTGGGATTGAGTTGTCAGGGAAGCGCCCCCTTAAGAATGAATGTAACACCTGGAACAACATTACAGTAAACCAGGGACTCATTTATCTTGAACATAATAGTTTTGAGTCTGTCCCTTCAGTGTTAGGAAGGTATAGAGCCACAGCTGTGGCATTCATCAGGCAGAATGGGTTGTCTACTAAAAGCAGGATTGGCGGTTTGATCCCCGCTGTTTTAAATCCTGCATTGTTTACATCCATGTTAAAGGTAGGTAAGCCTTATAAAACTAACTTTCTGTGATAGTTGCTGAAATGGACCCTATGTTCCAGTAGAAATACATGAAGCAGGTAATAAAAAAAATAAAAATCCACCTCCTCTAGCACCCCCTACAGCCTGTAGTGCGATTTGCAAAAATCCACCGCTCCCTGTTCAGATGCTCCAATCAGGGCCAGGGGGGGGTGTCTAACTGTGTGTCAGTCACTGCTCATGCACACGCATTCATTCTCCCTTGTGGGGGGAGGGGCTAAGGAGACCGTTTTGGGCTTTAGCGGAAAGGGGCGAGGGACTGAGAAGTTGTCGATGTTCAAATTTTTTGGCTAAGTCCTGGATCTTCACAATCCTACCTACAGCACCTTTAACTAGCTTGCAGTTGCGATCAGTGGAATAGACCTTTTTCATGGCAGACATTTTAACTTAACTACAATTTTGTTAAAGATTATTATTATTATTGATTACACCTCTTGGGTTTCAGATGGAACAAGTCTGGCTCTCTTGATTTTAACGAGCTACTTGTCATTATTTTTCTCAGCCTACATGTACTCACTGCATCGAGTTTGCTCCCATTCTCAAAGGGTGTGTTGACACAGTCTTGGAAACGTAGTTTACTTCCATTCCAGCAAAGTCATTTAAATCTACTCTGGCAAAGTAGAAAGAAATTCACACGGCTTCATTGTAAAACAACTTGATTAGATCTGGAAAGGAGCATCGGTTAATCAAAATAAAGCAAAATCTGTAAAAAAAAAAAAAATATATATATATATATATATATATATATATATATATATATATAAAGTATTATAGGATATGTGTGGGTGGATGTATGCTTGCCTCTATTAAAATTGAGTAAAATAAGTGTGCCTGTGTCTACTGTAGGCCACATGCATTCCAACATTTAATAGCTGTGCCTGAGGTACTGTGTATGCGCGAGAATCCTCACAGACACAGTGTGTTTATCTCTCTCTCTCTGCTTCACGCATGTTATTGTATATGGCTTTCATGTATGTCATGATAATCGCTTTGGCTCTGCAACACACACACACACACACACACACACACACACAGTCTGGTCATGTTGGATACACACGCTGCGTCGTGATTTACAGACGATCAGAACATGACAATGTGAAGTGTTCAGCCGTTTGTATTTGGCACGGGTATCAGTGTGTTTTTGTGAGCATGTATGTGTCATGGAAATGAGACAAAGGGGTCACATTATTCAGCAGTAGTTGACATGCAGGCCCCCCTCAGGTCCATATCAATATCCCCCCACAGACGCAGCCGGAAAAATAAGGCGATTTGTTTCCTAGAATACTAATCACAGTCAGGAGGGACAGAGAGAAAGCTGTATGTTAAGTAAACACACTGTGAGCCATTCAAGGTGTTTTTCTTCATCCTGGGGCACAGGGTCCTCCAAAAGAGCATGTTGGTGCTGTGTTTGAAGGACTGAATTTCAAACCCCTGTGTGCTTTTGAAATGTATGCTTTTCCCAAGTTTCCTCTCCTGCTATAGTGTTTCACAGTCTAATTATTGTAGTCTCTTTTGGCTGATAGCGTGAATGTAATCTGTAATGAGATGTACAAACCCAGATTCTTTAGTAGTACATTAAGCAGAGATGTGCTGTAACAACAGGGGGCAACGCTTAAAACATGAAACGGTCTGTTCACTCAAATTGTGACAGTAACCGTATTGGTTGCCTTGTATCCAAACTCCAGCTTGTCAGAAAGTGGATGTTTGCTGAAGTAATGGAATCCGTGTAGATTTGCCATCAGCATTTAAACAGGCTGTCAGCCTGTTTAAATGCTGATGGCAAATCTACACTGATTCCATTTTTCTCACCTCAGTTTGACCCTCGTCAGCACCCATCAGCTGTCAGCTACCCTTTCAGTCTGCATGGACCTTGGTCCATTTAACACTTATCAGTTTTAATTTTCCATTTAAAGAATCATTTTTGTGAAGCAAATTTTTTTATTATTAGATCTTTGGCTAGGAAGATGTTGGAACTTTTCAGTGAGGAATACTACCAGCAGGTGTAAATGCAAAGTCCCTTGATTGGATGTCACCTGATTGGTTGAAGGTTATGGGTTACAACTAGGGCTGTCAGCATTAACGCGTTAATCGCGATGCGATTAAGGGTCGAGCATAATGCGTTCATTTTTTTTAATCGTATTAATCGCATGCCGCCATTTATTAATTTATTTTCACTTCACTCGGCTTTGCGTCGTGCCTAACAGGCTACTATTTTGCCGTACTTCCTCGTAACACATTCTGCTGCTGCAGGAGTAGCAATGCGGATTTCGGTGCCTCATTCTGGTGCCACTGATATGCCTGCACTTCTCTCTGATGCTCTGAAACAGACGTTACAGGCAACAGAAACACCGCTGCACGTGACGCTAGTTTACACTATACTAGACAGCAGCTAACGTTAGCCTACCGCTAGCTAGTAGCTGGATTAAACACGGTTACAATGCTGACAGCTAACGCTAAACGGTGTAAAGTGTGACTGTATTTCACTGTAGAGGATTCCGACACCGGGATGTAACAATCCGCAGCTGCTGTTGTCGGAAAAACACAGACGGTGTGTCCAGTGAAACTGGTAATTTACAGCCTCATGGTGCATTCAAAGTTGTTCGAAGATGCGCAAATCTTAAAATCAAGTTCATAAAGTCACTTTCTTTGCATTCATTTGATTCCCAATCAAGATCCACTGGTAAGAATGGCTTTCCATTGTTAATATGGACTTAAAAACAGTTCTGAAATGCAAAATAATAGAATTTTAATCATGTGATAAAACATGCGATTAATCGCGATTAACTATAGAAATCCAGCGATTAATCGCGATTAAGAAATTTTAATCGTTTGACAGCCCTAGTTACAACGCATGAGATCAATGCAAAGTCTTCATCACAACTGAAATACAGTGCCTCAAAGGTTCATTTTTCTGTTCTTCAGCTTGTTCCAAATGAAGCAATACGTGATTCATTGTGTTGATACTTTGTGTTTGATTGAGTGATGAGTGGAAACAGCAGGGCGGCCTTCATCTGCATCCCTCCCTGCCTGTGTCAGCCATACAGCATAAACTCCCGGAAAGCAAATCATCATCACCCCTTCACACATTAAAATAACTTGTTGTTGTTGTTGTTGTTGTTGTTCCAGACGTATACATTTGTGTGTGTGTGTGTGTGTGTGTGTGTGTGCGCGTGCTGTTGCGCACATCACATTATGCTCTGAGACTTCTTTGATTGATGCTGTCAGCGAGTTTGGAGAAAGAGACGGAGGCTCGGGAGGGATGGAGATTAGGAGGGAAAGAGGAAAGCTGATAAAGAAGAGAGAAAGAGCCCAAGAAGCATCCATCAAGCGGCCAATCAGATTGTTTTCCCGGCGTTCGGTCTTTTCTTTCCTCTCTCTTCTCTGCATCTGCCAGCCCCTCAATTCCTCATCTTTTCTTTCACTCACTCACTCTCTCTAATGCTCTCTCTCACACACACACACACACACACACACACACACACACACACACACACACACACACACACAAAGGCAGCAGACCAATCTCCTTTGCATGGCGTCGACCAGGTGTCATGAGGATATTGAATCACGGGAGGTTGAGGTGAGATGTGCCGTCACAGCGTGATGGATGATACATATTTTGCCGCCTCCTCTGTGGTTATTGTTTACACACTTACTTACACACACACACACACACACACACACACACACAGCCTCCGTACTTCTTTGTTGTTAATTGACGTCCTCCACTCGTCTGTTGTTTTATGTCCATCCCTCGTTCCACTGTGGTTATTGCTTTTCATTAAGTGGTCATTTCCTTCTCCAGGGCCGTCTAATGAGAGTGTCACACCGCCACGCGTCCATTTATCAAACCACATATGATGGCACGGCCCTGCAAGTCAACACACACACACACACACACACACACACACACACACACACACACACACACACACACACACACACACACACACACACACACACACACACACACACACACACACTTTCCCCTTTTGCTCTATCTGCCATCATGTTCCTGTCTCAATTAGGATTGTTTGTCGTTCCTCTGCCCTCCATCCCCTGTTCATTTGGCGCCCTTGTCTCTTCCCATCGTCTCATTGTGGCAGCCATGTCATTGTGTTTGACAGCTTTTCATTCTCGTGTCAGATCTCATTTGACTGCTAATTTCATACATGCACACCTCACCTCGCCTTGCCACGTGGTTTGTCAACACCTCTAAACCGGTCACATTATTTTTTCCTTCGTTCAAAATGAAGAAAGTTATTGTGTGGCTGAAGTGGCAGCTGCTGTTGTGTTATGCGCTGTATGAGCTGTGAATCCAGCTCAGTTCGCTTGCCACGCACGCTCGCACACACACACACACACACACACACACACACACACACACACACACACACACACGCACACACACACATTGCACACACATCGCACACTTGGCAGAATGAACCAGGTTGCATCCCCACTGTTGGCAAGATAAATCACATAAAAGCCTCTCTGTGATCATGGCACAGTGGAGATGCTACATAACCTGTTTCCAGCTTGTTCGTATGCCAGAAATCTCCTTGTTTAGACTGTCACACTCATCTTGAGGAAGGCTGGTTGATTTCAGATTGTGTGCACGCTATGTTTAGTATCTGACAACATTTAGGACACAGTTTGACTCTCTTGTGTGTCTCTTCCAGCTCGTATCGGTATTTGACGTGCGGCGCGGGAGGACAGACAGTCCCAGAGAGACCATGTCCAACGGCTACTCCAGTGCCGCCCCCAGCCCTGAACCTCTCCAATACTGTCCCCAGCTGGAGTACCAGGAGCCAATCAGAGGCGAGATTGAAGTCAACGAGGCCGTCCTCAAAGCCAGTATGTCAGAATTGTGGACATGCTTTCTTGTGAATTTGTTTTGGTTTTTCATTTTCAGACCAAGTTTTTTTTTTTTTTCTTTTTTTTTTAATCCTCAGGTAGGTGGAAATATGATGTTGTGTAGAACAACAGAGATCTTTTAGTTTTAAATATAAGATAAGTTTCTGCGGATATCTCAAACACCTGACAAACCAAAGCAATGCTCAATCAACACTCTTCCATTTCTTTGCGCGTGTGACAGTGTATAGTGGTGAGGCAGCAGGAGGTGTGTGTTCATGTAGGCGTGTGACTATGTGGGCGAGGAAGTCAGAAAGTACATTTATGGAACAGCTGTAAGCCGAACCTGCTGGGTAAAGAGAGATGTTTGCCTGTAACGTGATGGCGTGTGAAAACAGATGCAGTGTTGACGCAACGTTCTCTCCTGCCGTCCTCACTTAACGTTCTTTACTTAGTTTGTTCTTGTTTTCACACGATGCTCAGACTAGAGCCACAAATGTAGCGATTCAGGGTACTTTTTAAGACTTAACTAAGTGCCACGCCTCACATCTGTCCTGCCACTGCTTTATATTTTGTTAAGGGGAAGTCTATTAAGGTATTTAATTGTCCAACATGACATTAATAAGAGCCTTATTTTGTCTTTGTCACGTCTTTATTCTTCCTATACTGACAAAAGTTTCCCTCTGAGCACCACTGAGGTGATGGATATACTCTGATTCTGCTTCTGACAGAGTAAATATCTTGATAAATTGACGTGTAACTCATTATGTTGTTGACATTTCATAGTATGACCACCAAGCCTATCCACGGCTAATATGCACGTAGTGAGTGTGTGACCCCCGTAACCACACTCACACTTATTCTAAGCCTCCTGTTGGAGACGTCACGTCACGTATATGTATACACTTGAAATAATGTAGTGCTATACAGCCATACAGCGTCTCTCTGGAATGCAGTTTATGAAGTAGTTCAGTGATAAATAGTGTTTTTATCTCTGTTTTCTACATACATATGTACAAGTCCTGCAGGGAAATAATTTTCTTGTGAAGTCAGAGGTTAGGGTTAGCTAAAAAAATAAAAAAAAAGAGACAAAAACACTTGTAAGCGGTTCAGTGAGTTGATCAAGGTCGCTTCTATAACGCAGGTACTAAAAGGTAAGTGAGAATGACACTTTGACAAACAGTGTATGTGCACATGATGATTTAAAAATACTGCTTCGAAATGAGCAAGGAATGGCAGTTTTACTTTATTTTTTGCAGTCAGGAAATAAAGTGAACAAGTTACTGGGTCATGGTGCATCTCCAGTGGGAAACATCATCACAAGACTAGTCAGTCAGAAGCCTAAGGGAGCCTCTGGGGAAATAGCTGCTCTGTCTGGGCTACAGTCTGTTCAGGCTATAGATACATTTTACTGTAAATAATCTAGAGCAGGATTTTTTTTTTTTTCATTTTTTGTCATTCTTTCCTATTTCAGGCCTTGTTTTTGTTAATTCTTAAATGACAAGAGACGGTAAAGGACAAAATAAAGGATTAAGTGAGCCTGGATGGGTCTGTCTAATCACTGGGCCACCCAGTCACCCCTTTCATTTTCCTCGCTCCATCTGTTGGCTATGAAAAACAGTGAGACTCCACCAAATGCACACATACACACACCTGCCCTTTGCCATCCCTCTCCCTCTGCCCGCATTTGCCCTCTGCCCCATTATCTGGCCCCTCTCCACTCCAGCCAGTCATTTCTCGCCTACTCTACTATTCAGCTTCAGCCACCTGCCATCCAGCTCACCAGCCAGCCCTCTAGAACCTGACCCATCAACCCCCGCTTGATTCCTTCTCCATCCCCACCCTCTCCTCTGTCTCTGCATGGCTTCCAGCTCTAACTAGATTAGCACTGTAGCCTATTAGCATGCCCAGGGTCCAGCCGAGCGTGAATGGACTAATTCCAGCCCCCCATCCTGTCGTCAACCCAGTGGGACCCCTTCCTGCCTCCACCCCCCCCCCCCCAACCAAGCTCTGCATCCCTGTTGAACCCTGACTAACTTAGTTATGAGGTGACCCTGTGACGCCCCTCATATAGAGCTAGACTCAATGCAATAAGGCAGCTTTTGTCATACAAACATACGCACGCACGCACGCACACACACACACACACACACACACACACACACACACACTTGACAAAAGAACCAAGCATGCAAGTTAAGCAACCCAGAACTGGTCACCCATCCACTGCTGGGAAGGTCTCAGGCGGGTGTGTGTCTGTGTGTGTTTGCTGTCCCTTTTGATGTAACAAGATTGGTTATTTACTAGGTGTTACATCACATCTAGTATGCGGACCATCAGTTTTGTATTGGCTATTCTATAAGCCTCTAAATAATAATAATAATAATAAAGAGTTAAACAAGATTAGATAAAAGCAATACAGGCTGTCATGTACAGTATGTAAACACTTTAACTGGGTCATCATAGTCAAATTAAAGTCAACATTAGAGTAAACATAACATGATAGCTGTATTACTGCAGTACTATCAGAACTCCATTCTGCTCATGTGCCAAAAGAAAGCCCTAGTTAACTATATGCAGTGAGGCTTCGGGATCATAAGATGTGTCACATAGGCGACAACATCCTGCCTGACAATAACCTATTTATCGACAAATCATGTAAACTGGGGTAACTGGGTGGAAAAAATTGGGTCACTCCAAACCATGTGAATGCTTTAATCACACTATCACCTTAATCCGATTACTCTCAATAATATGGTTATAGTGTGCATGTAATCGCACTGAGTGGTGGTGGACAGGCCAAGACGTAATTCAGTAATCAGTCGGGCTTCAAAGTGTTTGTGTGTCAGGTTGGAGTTCTTGTTTGAACAGGGTGATTGGACACTGCCCCAGTGGGATGATTAGACCTGCATTGATCTGCTGCTACACGGACACACACACACACACACACACACACACACACACACACACACACACACACACACACACACACACACACACACACTTATAGGAAGAGAGTCCTTATCGCATCATCCCATGAGCAGCCTCAGCCGGGCAGCTTTATCGATTGGGAGGAAAAACAAGAGCACCCTGGCCTGTGGCATGAAAACACACACACACACACACACACACACACACACACACACACACACACACACACACATACAGACAAATATAAATACACACAGAAGCACAGTCACAGTTTGTGATGAATGTACGTGTAGTACACACATACACACACCATACACGCATGCTTGCACACGCAAACTCAAAGACAAACAAAAGCACACACTATGTAGCCAAGCACACATACACACACACAGAGTCACACTCAGCCAAAAAACAAAACATGATGCATGCTTGTTTTCATCCTTCCCCGGCCGTGAACTAGCACTGCAGAACTTTCATAGAACTGATAACGAGGAAATTCTTAAAATAAACTTTATTGTTCCCAGAATTGCATAAGTAGCCTAGTTAGGCAGCGAGCCGCAGATGTGGAGTCAGAGGCAGAGAAACACAAAACTGGCAATGTTCACAAGGCGTCTTCAGGGTCTCTCCAATTACACAAGTCTCAACGGAAAGATAAGGGAGGAACATAACTTGGGTGTGTTTCAGTGTGTTACCATTTGTTTCTCCGGCCTTGAAGTGGTCACTGAGATGAGTTTGGTGGGTGAAGTGTATTTAAAGTTGCAGGGTACCTTGTGGTTGTGGCTGTACAGTTGGCATCAAATTAGCAAACCTAAAATACATCCAAAGTTACAGTGCTTCCACCTCCTCTCCACCCTTTAGGCAGGCGACTGCATGTTAAAGTCAGAAACTCTGTCTGTGATCTTAAACGGAAATTCTGCTCACAATGCACACAGGGCATGAATAATGTTCCGCTTCTGAGCGCTACAGATGCCACACTGCTTCTTTAAGACCAAGTCTCTCTCCATAACTTCCACAGATTTCATTTGTATCATTTGATCAAAGGCAAAACCTGCTTTATATCAAAAAGGCTACATTCTATATAGGTATTAACCCTCGCTAAAGTCACCTTTGATTAGTATCGGCTCTGAGCCAATCTTGTTCATAACCGACTGAACAGTGGCTGACCTGCGAGAGTTAAAACGGTCACTCTCATCAATATCCCCGACCCTCTGTGACACTGCTTGACCCTCCAGAAGTCAACGCAGGTCAGAGTTCAAAGCCAGTGACCCTCAGGTTCCTTCACATGGCCGGGCTCTGGGGGAGTGGTGGGAGGGTTGATGGAGGTGGATTTGACTCCGCTGGATTAATGGAGAAGGATTTATGGGCCCGACCGCCGGGTAATGAACCCTGACTGTGACCATGAAGCAGCCTTGGCCACTTCACAAAGTTGCATCATTGCCATTGCCGTAAAGTATGCATGATGTCATAACTTGAGGTGCTGTAGCCTTATTTGTAGAGCTCATATCCAAAGTCCATTATAGCCATTTTGGAAATCTTCTTACAATCCATCATTCAGTATCTTCAAAATCTATAGCAGGTGCTAATATTTAGTCCAGCTGGCCATGCACCAGTGAAGGTATTTTGGTACTTAATGTACCTATTGTCCTTGCAGTTTGAGTTAATGTTGTGCAATTCATCACAGTGTAAGAGTAGATGTCAACTTTTTCCCATATTCCTTCAGTATTATCTTAGCAGACCGGCTCAAAGCAAATGTGCGAGGGTGTATGTGTTTTAAAACCTGATACATGCTTGCTGTTCGGTGTTCGTGTGTGTATTTTTATCTGCATTCCCATAGATGTATTTTACAGGGGGGTACAGCAGGGAGAGCAAAGAACCATCCATTAAGTTTTACTGCTTTCAATACATGGCCCTTCTAATCTTGTAAACTGTTGTTGTTGTTTCGGTCTGGAAAATGCAAAGAAGTAGAAATACTGTAGTGCTTTGTGAGGTCGCATTGTTTGAAAAGACGCACTAGTGAACAGATATACGATGCTGAACTTAAAAAGCTTAGAAAGTTCTCCCATAAAGCCCATAGCATCCTAAGAGATGATTCAAACTAAAGACTCATCTAATAACATTGCAAAGTGTCTTCAGTGTTTGACCTATTTTAGATACACACAAGATGACTAGATAATCAGATGGAGAAATCAGAAGCCATTGATATGCTGGAGCGCTGTCTGATGTGTTTTATGTCTTTGTCTGATTCCTTTTGATGGCAGTACTGAGAAGATACCTTTATTTCCCAGATATTTCTGTGTTAAATCAAAGGACGTTTCAATATTGTAAATCATGTTGTTCCCTGTGTAGTTTCTGCATAACTGTCTGCTTTTCTAAATCAGATTAGACCATGTTCTGTTGATTTCCTCAGTAATGCAAGACACCAGGAACTGGAAGCTTGAGGAGAACTAGAAGAAGACTTGAGCCCTTATTAAAGCTACATTGTGTAAGAATTTCTCCCATCTAGCGGTGAAATTGTATATGACAACCAACTGAATATTACTTTCTAGCCCTTTCTCCTTATGAGCTCTTTCCATCTTGGAAAAGCCACTCCAATATTAACTTTGGTCTTGTTGCTTTGCCTGTCGCGTTGTCGTTTTAATTCTCTTTTTAACTTCCTTGGCGACTCCGTTATCTTCTCCCCCTCCCTGGCATTCGTCACGGTGCCACTGAGTGTAAAAGCGCGAAAGGCGGAGGTATGTCCCTCTTTGGCTAATGCATTTTAACAATGGAGGCGCAACATGGCGGCCGTCATTCGAGCGAGTCGCTCCTATGTATTCTGAATGATTCTGAATGGCATATTCTACGCGTACGAGAATACTTTGATTAGTTGGTGGAAGTAATTAGACATGAACGAGCACATATTTGTGAAAGAACAAAGGGGTTTTTGCTAAGAATCAACTCAAAAAATTACACAATGGAGCTTTAAAAGAAGCCAACCTTTTTGAAGCTTTTTGTGCTTTTCGACACATTTGAATTAGTAGAAGTATAGAGAGAGTGTGAAACACAGGCAGATGGAGAGTGAGACTGGGACTTGCAACTAGTCCAGCAGAGAATAACTGGTAATGTATGCTAATTAATACAGATTAGGAGTTAGACAAACCTGATCACAACGTGGAGATTGTTTGAGCCATAAAGGATATTTGAACGTGTGTCTGGAATGGTTGGAATGACCATTTTTCATCTGTCTACAATAACAAACCATGCACGCACATGCGCGCGTGCACACACACACACACACACACACACACACACACACACACACACACACACACACACACACACACACACACACACACACACACACACACACACACACACACACTGAGACCGCTGCCCGCTCCTTCTTCCCTACTTGTTCTCCTCTGCTCTCTCTATTCTGACCACGTTAGACCAGGACCCTGTCACTGACCCTCCAAAGAGAGATTGATTACAGGAAAGAAGAGAATTTTGTTTGTCTTCCCTTTTCTCCGTGTCTTAGTTTTCCAGCTTTTCTCCATCTCTCCCTCCCTCCCTCCCTCCCTCCCTCGCTCCCTCCCGCCCTAGTTTGCTCCCTCCCTCCCTCCTCGATGTCACTATCTCTCGGCTATCTCCTTCCCTTTTTGTTTATCACACACTCTCCCCTGTCTTTATTTTCTCCTCTGTCAAGTTAGATTTGAATAACAGCCTGCTACGAGTTTTACATCCGCAAATAACAGTCCGCTCCCTTTGGGGTGGATATTGAAAGCAAAAGGCGGCACAAAGGTCTAAATTAGATTCTTTTGAAATGTTTTTATTGTGGATTCAGACCTGACCATGTTACCTCTCCCAGCTCATTTGGGCTGCAGCGAAGGGTTGTGGCAAGTGTGTGTGGTTGGGTATATGTGTGTGTTTGGGGGCATGTAGGCGACAGCTGGTCATATGAATATGTGCAGTGTGGGAGCTTGGGCGTATTGCTGAAAGGGTTGGGTGATTGTTGGTCCACTCTAAGGGTTTATGAGTCATCTTGAAATTAATTACAGCCCTTATCTACTGTATACACAAGTTTAACATACAGGGACCTATTTGTTTGAATTAAATGTTATTTTCTAAACTCTTCTTTATCATTTCCTCTGTCCATTTTCTTCAGAATTCCCATTAGCCAACAGACACACTAAATGTTCATTTTTGAGTGCTTTTGGTGTCAGCTGGTTTTGGAGAGCTCAGAGAGCCTCAGGGGTTTCACTAACCCTCTGATTCTCCCTGATGCTTATTTTAACAAGATGCCGGGACCAGCTGCTCGGTGTGAAAGTTGCCAAAAGACAAAAGAAAACTTGTGTTTCCTTCCTCTCTCACCTCCTTCACTCTTTTCTGTGCACCTACTCTGATTATCCTCATGCGTTTGGAGTTTGACAAAATCAATTATGATATGGCTTCTTTGCAACAGTTAAATAATTGTTTCTGTGTCCCTTAACTGTATCTGTATCTGTGTCCACCCAGGCACACCTCTGTTGGTGAGGAGCAGCAGTGATTCGGCCTTGGCCCCGTCCCATGAGATGAGAGCCACGCCCCCACCTGATGACCACAGCAACAGGTCTTCTGAAGCGGTAAGCATAGTGTCACAGTGGCCTTACTTAGTTTACAGGAGTAGAAAAAAAGCTGTTTTAGAGACTACGGTTTGGTAATAATAATAACTTTTATTTGCATTGCCTTTTTCAAAACCAAGTTACAAAGTGCTGACTAGTTACTAGCCAGCTAAAGATGCTAATAATGTAAGTCAGCCTGGTAGATCAATTCATATTTGAGATTTCTTCCTCTGTTTAATAGCTCTTAGAGGAAAATAACGAAAGAGGCAAACACTGGACAAGACGTTCAATTTCCAGTGGCTGAACTCCTGCTGTTCAACCTAGTTGTTCAAAGGATGAAACATGTTCTAACTGAAACAGTTCCATTTTTGGAAAGATATGACAAATGTCAAACGATGGTAATTAAATAACAGAGCGATGAACATTATTCATTTCCCATTATTTCTCTGGTGTGTGTCATTCTCTCATTGAAGACAGAGAAAATATTCCTCTTAAGGTCCTGCTCCAAGCCCCAGGCTGCACTTTGAAAGGGTCGGCTTTTCAAGTGCCCTCCTCTTTCCCAAACAGACCGCAATTTAAGGAGGACTCGGTGTGCTGCCTTTTTGTTGTCCCTCTGTGTGGAGTGTGTGTGTGGTGGGCAGGACAGAGGCAGAGGCTGTGTGAGGTCACAGTGGTACACGTGTGTGCGTGAGAGGGGGAATTCGGGTAGAGAGAGAGTCCTGTTGTTTACCCCCGCTGCCTTCGACACAGCGGTGACTAAGCAGAACCCAGGCATCATCAGGCGCCGAGTAAACACAATGACGAAGCCCATATTTCAGGCTTGATACTCCTCAAACAGACCAGAGTGAGCGGGCCCATTATAGATGATTTAAAATAGCTGTTAACTTCACAATGTTTCTAAGGCATTTCTGCTTTATTATATGGCGAATAAAGAAGAGACAGTGCATATGAGTTTAATTTTTAAAAGCTCCTGAGACCAATTGTCACAATGTTTAACATATAATAAAGAGGTCACAAGATATCATTTTCCACAATGTTAATTAAGTTAATTAAAAATGGTTCCCAGACACACAGAGGAGAACAAAGAAGATTTGTTGCCTTGTAGAGTGTGAGGGTCAGAGCGTGTTTTTATGTGTGTGTGAACGGCTCGGAGGCCGTCACAGCTCTTGGGCATATTGAGCCCTGGGCCTGATGGACTTCCATAGATCAATACGCTATCACTTCATCCACTGTATCGCTCCTCCTTAAACACACACAGACTTACAAGTAACACACACACTTCTGTCCCTTCTTGTCTTCAAGGAGGTATTGAAAGCTAGATAAAGTGTAATTAAGGCTGATACAGTGATAAATATGCGCCCTGCCCATTTAATTGATTTTACTGCCTGCTATGGTGGAGGCCAAGGTTGGCCCACTTCTCTCCGTCTTTGATTCACATTTAGTCTACGCAGTAACTGATTTTAGTCTTTATCAGAGTAGCTAATAAAACTGGCAAAAGGCTGAGCGGCGCTAAACATGCAGTCGGCCCTTTTAAGTGATTTGGACTTCCTGCCATGTTCGAAGCTAATAAAGGAGACGTTTTAATGTTAGGTGCTAACAGCAGTACCTAGTGAATTCTTTGACTCTTCTTTCCTCCACCTTTTCCTAATGCTCGTTATGTTCCTTCTCTCCTGCTCCATCGCTCTGCCTCCCACATTTTGGCTGATTTTCAACACCTCGAGGTGCAGTGATGCAATACCCGTTAACACAGCAGAAAAGTCGGACTTTAATATGTTACACTCTGTCGGGTGGTGATGTTTCCTTCTGCCGTGATGTAAAAATCTGACACCTGAGCTAGCTAAACTAAATTCTGTATGTCTGTACAGTGTGTGTTTGTCATGTTGGCAGCCAGGTGCTGTGTGTGTGTGTGTGTGTGTGTGTGTGTGTGTGTGTGTGTCTTTCCGTCCCTTGAGGATTGTAAGTTTGTGTTTTCCCAGAGAACGCAGGTGAAAGAATGTGACCATGGCAGCCGGTTGATGTGATGGATATGATGAAGGTCAAGGAGCACTTGGTAGCATACTGAAGCTGTGATCCTGCAGTGCATATACATACAAACACTCTTTCTTTACACAAACGCTATTTCTCAACCGCCTGACGTGTAGCAGACGGCTACAGCACCCAGAGGAAATGCACAAAAGAAACACACACCTCATTATTCATCCGTCTGAAAACACACACTAACACTCTCGCACACCTCATCTCTCACATGTCTGCTGCACACCGCCCCGTCACTCACACAGCACACAAAACATAAAAAAAACAAACATAGATGGCAGTGCGCAACTGTAACAGAGCAGACAACCTGTTAGTTTTGCACAGACGGGTTTCCAGACAGGTTTCACAAATTATTTGAGCTTTCATCTCAGGACCACGAAGCCTGCCACGTTGAAATCACTCAGTGATATATAAAACAAAATGTACACGTGCTAACTTCCGCTACAAAACTGCAGTTGAGACATTTGAAATAGTTTAAATGTCTCATATTTGAACTGTTGTAGCTTAGGTTAAATCACTGAAGTAAAAGTGGTGATAGCAGTTGAAGTGTAAGCTCAAAGAGTCAGCACGGAACAGTGTTAAAAATGTTGTTTTTTTTAAATATACTGTAAGTGTTAAAAGGAGAATAAAGTGTCAGCTAAAAGAAGTTATTGTCAGTTCAAGTGCGAGTTCAAGAAGTTGAAGTTCCAGCTGATATGGGAGCACAGATGGGTGTCAGTGTCAGTTGAAGCAGTAGCAGTAGTCACACTAGTAGAGCTGCCTATTGTTAAGGTGTTCTTACACTACAGCTAATACACTCCCTGAATTTTAGCACATTCCATTCCATTGTGAAATAGAGTGAATGAAAGCATCCATGATAACTATTACTACTACTACTACTACTACTACTACTACTACTAATAATAATAATAATAATAATAATAATAATAATAATAATAATAATAATAATAATCATCATCATAAAGAGAAGTAAAAGTGTAATAACTAATCCCATCTATACAATGCTACAAATGTGATTAACTGTATGTGATTACTCTAAGGTTTAAGGTTTTACCGACGTACTCAGCACTATTGTTGCTTCTTTGTGTGTTGATAATACGAGCAGTGAGCGGGGCGAGCTGATTGGCTGAGAAACAGCAGGGTGCCCAAAGAGGGAAGCTGCTGTTTTTATGTCTAGAAAAACAGGAGTGCTCTCAATCAGGGATTAGATTCAGACTGGGCATTAAGGCGTGATCCCTTCATTTCATAATGCATTAAAAATGGCAGCTTTGTGTATGCGTGGGTGTGCATTCCAACATGCCATATCTTATAATATGTTATACAGTTGTAGTGAAGCAAACATACAGGGTTTTTTATGTTATTGTGCCACATGAGTGTACTGTAGTAGCTCAGTTACAAGGGACAGTTCTTGTAAACCTGGATGTGCAAGTGTGTTTTTGATGAGTGTATACATGTGTTCACCTGCCAACCTTGTGTTCCTAAAGGCTATGTGCCAGAAACTTACTCTGTGATGAGCATGTGTGTATGTGCTGAAGGAGGAGAAGCCTGTCCGTGGTAGCTAATGGCGTTGCGGGAAGATGCACAGCAACAATGGAGCCCCCCCGCACACACACATGCGCTCTGTTGTGCGGTAAACTCACACTGCCCAGATAAGTGGGTCACTATCTGTACAGGCAGTAGATCAGGCAGTATATTTGTGTGTGTGTGTGTGTGTGTTCATAAATACACACATTTTATGTTTTCAGCTCTGCAGTCGATATGTGTAGGTAATGTTTGCAGGAAATGTATGCATGGGGCTGTGTGCCTGTTATTAAGCATGTATTTAGTCGGTGTGTGACAGAGGGTCCACCGGGGAGTTGGGTGTGGCGGGGGAGTTGCTAAGGAGCGGGCTGGTGGGCGGGAGCTTTTTATCCATCAGTACTGGTGACACAATGAAAGTGACAAGGCAGAAGGACCTAATTGCACCCCTCTTGTCTTTAACGATTTGGGGCAATTTCTCTCTCCCACTCCTCGAGCGTGTTTGAGCTTCTCGCAACAGTTTGACGCCGTCATTTTCTTTCCTTCTTCCCACATTTCTCCCACCCCTCTTGCTTTTTATTCGTTTGCCCCGGGGTTGTTGATTTTGTTGACTTAAAAATAGAGCCTTGCCTGACACAGGGCAGGGATGGAGGCAGGGGAAGGGAGGGAGGGAGAGGTAGACAGTTAGAAATATACATAGAGCGAAGCAAGGACAGCGTCGCGGGGTAGGGAGCTCAGCGTCCGGCGGTTGTTCTCTCTTCGCTGTCTGCAGAGGTGATTGATGGCGGCGTTAGATTGTTTTGCTAATTGGCGACGGGCCTCCTCGTATTCTCCGGCTGGCTACTATTTGTTTAGTGTGTGTCTGTAAATGGAAACACTCCTAATTTGTCACTGTAGCTGATATCATGTTGACTGAATGGGTCTGGTTTGTGTGTGTCTTTTCTTAACAGGAGATCAACAATGTACTGAAAGGAGCGTTGGACCGACTGCGCACCGACGACCCACCTGCTAAGATGAGCTCAGTTAACTTCAGGTAAGAGTGTGTGTGCGCAGGTGTGTTTCCGTTTGTTTATGGACGTCCTAGTGGCAGCAGACAGATCATACTGTAGCTCGGTACGGTTAAGTGTTGGAGACTGGGATTAATACTCCAGTCTTTGTTTGACAGCAAGACACTCTGACTGGATTAAACAGTCTTGTGTGTGTGTGTGTGTGTGTGTGTGTGTGTGTGTGTGTGTGTGTGTGTGTGTGTGTGGAGGGGGGTCTCTTAACTGTATGTGGTGGAGAAGAGGTGAGTTTTGAACAGGAGTTGTTTTTGTCGCAAGTCGTTTCACACTTATTGTGAAAGTGGTCTGCGTGACGATAAGGTAACGTAACTTGTATGGCAGATTTCATACTCAGGGTTGAACGTGCTTTGCCGTAACGTACAGTAGAGAGTAAAACAACAGAATCAAAAAAAGTGTCTCTGAAAAGGTGTAATGCAACCCAAAAATTCTGTTTAAAGCAGTTGCCGACAGTTCTGTTTTTGGACTAGATGAGGCAAGGTTAGGGACATTAACATGTTAAGTAGTAGGGCTGCACCTAATGATTTTTCTTATTGATGAATATGTAGCTTTTTCTTTTGGTTAATCAAACTCTGTCAGTCCCACTGGGACGCCGGCGTTCCGCCCACTGACATGTGAACCAATTTGTATATCTCACTGTCAATCTACATTACTAATTATATTCATTGTGAACAAAATGAGATATAATGTTTGGTTGTAACCCCTCCCTGCGTGTAATGTTGTGGCGACCCCCAGCAACATTTGCATAACAAACATCAAGTTTAGTTACTATGTCCCGCTCTCCTGAAGTAGGGGAAGGGGCTGTAAAGAATTCCTTATTGCGAAAATATTCGTCTTAATTATTTGTTATGATACTGTTGTAATTATTTGACATCCAGTGAGTTGACCTTTGACCCCCCCCCCCCTTTGAAGTCTTCAACTTGCTTGTGTTGTCTGACCGACCCAAATATATTGATTGAAATGGATGTATACAGTAAAATGCAGCCATTTAAACCATCAATAACTTAAGGGCCCCATGACATGGTGCTCTTTGGATGCTTTTATATAGACCTTAGTGGTCCCCTAATACTGTATCTGAAGTCTCTGTTATATAGGCCTTAGTGGTCCCCTAATACTGTATCTGAAGTCTCTGTTATATAGGCCTTAGTGGTCCCCTAATACTGTATCTGAAGTCTCTTTTATATAGACCTTAGTGGTCCCCTAATACTGTATCTGTAGTCTCTTTTATATAGACCTTAGTGGTCCCCTAATACTGTATCTGAAGTCTCTTTTATATAGACCTTAGTGGTCCCCTAATACTGTATCTGAAGTCTCTGTTATATAGGCCTTAGTGGTCCCCTAATACTGTATCTGAAGTCTCTTTTATATAGACCTTAGTGGTCCCCTAATACTGTATCTGAAGTCTCTGTTATATAGACCTTAGTGGTCCCCTAATACTGTATCTGAAGTCTCTTTCCCCAAATTCAGCCTTGGTGCAGAATTACAGCTACTAGAGCCAGTCCCACAATGAGCTTTACTTAGTATGTGCCATTTCTGAGAGAGGGGGGGGGGGGGGCAAGTTGGAGAGTGGGGGTGTGGCCTTGACCAACTGCCACTTTGCTCGTTTGAAAGCCATGATGTCTCTCTCTCTCTCATGGGTGGGCCAAATTCTCTGGGCAGGCAAAGCAGAGAAAGGGGAGGTAACCTTGCTCCTTATGACGTCATAAGGAGCAGATTCCAGATCGGCCCATCTGAGCTTTCATTTTCTCAAAGGCAGAGCAGGATACCCAGGACTCGGTTTACATCTATCGCCATTTCTAGCCATTGGGGGACCATAGGCAGGCTGGGGGAACGCATATTAACGTTAAAAAAACTCATAAAGTGAAATTTTCATGCCATGGGACCTTTAACAAAATTGCTTAATGCTCAATTTGTTTGCCAATCAACTGCTCAATCAGCGAATCACTTCAGCACTAGTAAAGAGTGTTCTATTCCATCTCCCTGACAAAAGAGCAGAGTGCTTCTGGTTGTATCAACAGCATCAACGTTGGTGCAGCAGCGCTACTGGCTGACCTGTTCAAGCTCGGCTCACTTGTCAAGTGTGTGCGTGTGTGCGTACAGGTGAATGAGTGTACTGTACGTGGGTGAGCACAGACATCTCACAATGGCAACTTCGCCCTTTGTTTTTGGGCACGTCACCCGCGGATCTCTGGCATGATGGGAGTTTTATCTTCATGTCTCCAGGCTGTCACTCACGCAGTAACTACAGTATGGCGATGATGAACCCCGCCATCACAACACTTCACCCCATCTCGCCCAAGCAAGCCCGTGACAAAAGTAAAAGATAAGTTCGCAGCATCGTCTGCAGCCGAGTGATTTTCCGATTCAAAATTTTTTTTCTTTTGATAATAACTCACGGGCGCACTGGAGAAGACTTGGCTGCAGTGACAGATGGTGATTTTTCTGCATTTTACAGTGCATTGGTGTCTTGACAGCACTGTGATACAATGGAGGCGCGGCTCTCACAGATACTTTGCCATGGTAACAGATGGTTGGCGGTTGAAGAAGCCACGGTGAGCGAGCGAGGGCACATTCTCAGCGAGTCCCGGCCGCGGGTTTGTTAGGCACTCGGCCTCAGTTGATGCAGAGGAAGTCAACCCAGAGTGGGAGCTCCATCTGTCTCACTCCTCGTTGTTCTTTTCATCCGTCGCACTGTCCCTCGCCACTCTCTCTTTCTCCCCCCAGTGGAATGACTGTGTTTGTGTTTGTGTCAGCGGGATGGTAAGATGGGTGAGCGGAGCTATTCTGCATATTAGAGTGCGGCGCTAACAAGCTACGGCTGCCTCTGATGAGCTTGTTTGTGCCGCTGTTTGTTTTTTATGAATGTAAATGGGCTGAAACTGTGTGTGTGTGTGTGTGTGTGTGTGTGTGTGTGTGTGTGTGTGTGTGTGTGTGTGTGTGTGTGTGTGTGAGCACTCCTGTTTGTACCTGTGCGTGTGTATCCGGCCCTGGTCTGATTGTTAACCATCACTGAAAGTAAACTCAAACAGCATGTGTGAGTGTGTGCATTTCATGGCTTGTGCACATGTGTAATTCAGATGTAACTGTGTTATCTAATAGATGTAAATGCTATGCATGTGTGTATCTGTGAATTCAATTTAGAGGAATGTGACTGATGGTGTTTGTGAGCATGCAATAGATGTAGCAATAAGAATGCAAATTGGATGTGTGCGCGGGTGGATGTGTGTGTACAGTACGTGTGTGACCATGGCAGAGGTTACCGAGACCGGGGTGACAGTGACAGAGGAGTGTGTTATAATGATCCCAGCAAGTCCTTGTGTATGTGTCAGAAGCACATACACCTTGAACTTCACTCCTTTTTTTTTTTTGCATTGTAGCTTTGTGAAAGCTATGCAGGAAACTTAAGGGAAAACAATACCTTCATGTTCTCAGCCTCCGCCTGAGATCACTCCTTTTGGACCGTTCTTCATTACCTTCTCACACGCCGTTCAGAGGCTGAAGATGTCTTACAGTAGATGAAGTCTGAAAATACGAGAATGAGTACATAGAAGGACTTTTTTTCGACTTGTCTCAGGACGATGCATCTGGTTCTGATGCAAAGCATGCTGCGGTGCACAGGTTTTGCTCAACTACAACAATGCAACAACAACTTAGTGCATTAATGTGTCGTAAAGTAATGATCTTTGGGTTGGGTGAAAATATCTCATAAAGTGGCACTTTGCACAATTTATTTGGAGGTTTGTAGAAATGAGTGTTTTTCATCAAGGCAAAATGAGGCAGACATGTTTTTACTGCTTTCTACTGTGCAATCAAAAAATGACCATTTTCATACTTCTTTTACTTCCATTTAACTCAAGCTCTTATTGCTCATAAGATGGACATTATATTACATTTAGTTGATAGCTTTGGACCATAAGGACTTTCAATTTCCCCTCAGGAGCAATTTGGGTTTCAGTGTCTTGCTCAAGGACACTTCAACACGGAGACAATTCCTAGCCAACCTGCTTCAGATAGAAATAATGAGAAATAATTGCAAGGTTTGTTGTTAATGCAGATTAGAACCATTCAATCAATGTTTAAACATTCCTACATCTTCTTTCCAAACATATCAGTAATGTTGAGCTAAATAATAAATCCTCCAAAAAAAGTCATCATTTTAGCTTTGTGTATCATTATTGTTCTCTAAGTAAAAATGTCACAGGACTGTATAGCTGTACACAGGAAATACAATGAGGCTGACTTAGAATTTGCGTTGGACAAAAATGATGCTGGAGTACACGTTTGAGATTTACATTTTTGGATGCTAAAAACTGCAAATATGACTCAAAGAACATTATTCCACTTTTTATTTTTAAAAGTAGAATTGTTTTCCTTCATCTCCTGTGATCTTCCTCTACCATGCTTCCAATTATGCAGGTCCCCTCTCTTAGCCATCTGGTATCAAAAGCAGCCCTCTTCCTCTTTATCTTTAGTAGCATTGTCCTTGTTTATGTGCTTGCCACATTTCAGGGCTCTGCAGAGATTATTAGAGACACTAATTCTGTTTCATCTCTATCGGCTCCTCTATCTGCCTTTCTCTTTCATCTCCTGCTCTATTCCTTTGTCCACTAGACTAGATTGGGTGGTTGAGAAGCAGGTAGATAAAGGCTGAAGCAGCCACCTGTGTCCCAAGCACCCACCCACCTACCCTACCATACACACACAGGCAGACATGTTTTTTTCTGATGTTTGGCAGAACTACCTGTAAGGTCATTTGTGTCCCTATCTGTGTAGCCCGGAGCAAAATGCTAATTTATTTTGAAGAGCTCGCACATAGAAAGGTTTGGAGTGTGCGTGCAGCTGTGTATGACTGCATCAGTGTTTTTATGATTGCATGCAATACATTATGTACATCCTGACTTTCAATATCTTTCAAAATGTGTGTGTGTTGTTGACAGCACCCTGACGAGGCCAGTGGAGTTTCCAGGCGACTGGGGACCCCTGGGTATCCATGTGATCCCCTACTGCTCCTCTCTCAGTGGACGGTAAACACACACACACACACACACACACACACACACACACACACACACACACACACACACACACACACACGGATGCACCCATATTGTGCAAATACACACTCTTCTCCCACCACATCCTCCTGTAATCAATCAAACATTCATAAGGAAAGGCAGATGGCAATGTTGACTCATAGAAATGCATAAGCTTTGGCATGCAATCATATATTTGTTTGCCTCCATGGATTTGTGTTCACTCCACACTGTGTGTGTGTGTGTGTGTGTTGCAAGGACCCTGGGCCTGCACATTAAAGGCATCGAGGAAAACAGCCGCTCCAAGAGAGAGAATATCTTCCAGCAGGATGAGTGTATCGTAAAAATCAACGGCACACCACTCCATGACAAGACCTTTGCGGAGTAAGTATGCTGGGATGTCATCACCAACACTGAACTCTTAATTTTAGCATTTTATCAAGTTACTCCGGAGCAATGGCGGCCAATGGCAGCTACAAATGTGAAGCCTGCTACCTGAATGTTTTGTACATTAATCTTAATCATTTGCTACTAACCAAAGGATGAGTTGTGATAAAAGATGTGTTAGCAAAAGGGCTCTAGCAATCCAGATTTTGCCTACCTTGACCCAAAAGGGAACTAGCTATCCAAACCAACTCTGTATTTCTACATGCATGATTAGGAGCTAAAAAAAACCCCCACCCAAATAAAAGTAAAAGTGTGTGTGTGTGTGTGTGTGTGTGTGTGTGTGTGTGTGTACCTCACCCACCACTCATTTGCTCCCTTTTATCAGCCAAAGACAAATCCTTCTCATTCTCTGCCTTTCCTATCTCACCACCACATCTCCTCTCACAAAAGATTGTATGTGTATGTTTCTCTTTCTTTCCCCTATTATCTTCCTCTTTCCAGCACACACGCACCTACAACCTCCCGTCCCCATTCTTTCTCTATTGTAGCCGTCCAATCTGTGGTGGAGCTGAATAGGTCCATTTAACTGCATCCCACTGTGTTGTCTGTGATGTGTGAATGTTGTGCTGATAGTAGTCCATTAAAACTGCGATAGGAGCCTGCTGTCGGGGTCTTCTCCATCTGACAGGGGCCACAGTGTCCCAAACCAGCTGGAAGAGTCACTCCATGCTGGATCCAAATTGAAATACAGCTCCATTAACGATGCACAAGCCTCATTCACCCTCCTCGTTCTCTGATTTCCAATTGTCTTGTGTTCTCCTTCTGTGTTCTGCTTGACTGCTTTTGCTGTTGTACAATTTTGTAGTGTTCCACAAGGCAAATTGGCTCACTGGTCATCTTATAATTTGACTGAACACAGCTGAGTCAGATGTGCTCATCTGCGATTTCACTATGACATAAAATAACAAAAATGTCAATATTGCTCAATTTTCCTTTTCTTTTCCTAGGTCACAGGAAGTGTTCCGCCGGGCCATGACCACGTCCTCGGTGCGTCTAGAGGTCCTTCCCCAGGCCAACAAGCCGCGCTACGAGAAGAGCCTGATAGGGCAGCTTTTCACTAGCGACGGCAAAGACTCTTCTGCAAAAGCAAAGAGTCCGATGGTGGCCCGCGCTAAAATCAACTCCCAACCAGAACCCCAAAAAGATACCAAACTGAACACCAAACTAGAAGTAAGGCGACCGGACACGCGTGCCAAGACCCCAGAGCCAGCTGCGGTAAACCCATCACCAGCGGAGCTTCAGCGTGTGCACGGCTCCCTGGAGACAGTCTCTCCCACACCTCCAGCCAGGGCGGCGAGCTCCTCCCCAACTCCCAGGCCCCGAAGCCAGAGCCCCCTGGCCAGTAAAAGCCCTGCTCCTGGCATGGCCAGCCTTTCCAGCAAAAAGGGCGGCAAGAAGATCAAAATTGACCTGAAGAAAGGTAAATGTGCAGTCGATTACCATTTCATTTTCTCTTATACTCATCATGACTACTCCTTAACGGGAGGACGACTGCATTACAAACTGTGGGTGTGGACGTTCATTTTAATTTGATTATTCAGTCCCTGGTTAGTCCCCCTAAATGTATGAACATGCACTATGAAATTCATTGTGATTGAGAATGAATACTTTACACGTTACATTTAGTAACATATTGTCATTTGTTTTTTTTTATGATGTCTCTTAATTTGTCTTCTGTCACCGGTTAATGATTGTTAGGGCTGAAAGTTGGAGAATTTGCCCTTTTTGAGTTTCTAAGTAACAACACAACAATAATCTTTGTGTAATGCGGGGTCGTTTTAAGGACATTCATGCTTATTTATAGTTATCTTCCAGGTGGCTTTTTCTGCTGTAATGCTGATTTGGAAGTCCTGGATGTTAATGTTTATTCAGATAAAGAAATAGTGCCGTATAAAACTCTGGACCACTGAAATCAGTTTAGTCCGTAACTTTCAATCGTAAAGATATTTTTTTTTGTCTTGCATACATACTGTTTAGTTGTTTTGCTTTTAGATTTTAACCCTTCCCACTTAACTCTTCCCAGCTGCCTTATCTGTTATCCCTCTAAAACACATCAGTGCTGGAGCGCTGATGTGTTGATAGCACTGGAATAGGTTTGTACGACTGTGAATGGGCTCTGGTCTTGCAACCTATAGTGTTACGTGGGCATTGAAAGGATATCTGTAATTGGGCTGCATGCACACACTTGCTACAGGTACCCAGAGAAAGGCAAGAAGATATCCAGATGAAAGGATAAAAGAAATTGGGCTCCACACTCTCCAGCTCCAGCTCAAAGCCTTACACAGCCGTGAGGCTGTTTTGTTGGTTTCTTTCTCTTCCCAGCACCTTTTTATCCTTCCCATTTTCTTCTCCTTTTCCATCCAACCCTGTCTCGTTCTATCCCTTTCACCTGATGCAAGATCAGAGGAGCAGGACATATTATGGGATTTCTAACACCCTCTCCCTAGGCAACAGGCTCTTTCTCTCTGTGATTGACAGGCGGTGAGGTTTAGGTGCGCTAATGTAGGGCAGGCAGAGGCTTAGCTTGGAGACCAGATAGCATCGCTCACCGCCTTTAGTATGCCACGCCGGCTTTGCTTTTCCTGCACACACACACACACACACACACACACACAGAGCGTGGCACATTTCACTCATGGCTTGGGGCTTGCGAGGCCGTGAAAAAGGGAGAGGGTGGAGGCTCTCGGGGTTGATGGCTCGTGTGTGTGTGTGGCCTTCGAAACACACACACACACACACACACACACACACACACACACACACACACACACACACACACATATACACACACACAAACAAACACAAATGTATCCACACAGATAAACATGGGCTCACACCCACAAGGAAAATCTTTGTGGAAATCACATTGCATCCTCAGGGAGAGAAGCTAGAGAAGGAAATAATATCTTTCAGGTTCTTCTCTCTCTCTCTCTCTCTCTCTCTCTCTCTCTCTCTCTCTCTCTCTCTCTCTCTCTCTCTCTCTCTCTCTCTCTCTCTCTCTCTCTCCTCGCTTCGCCCCCACCTTCCTTCTATCTTCTCCCTCTACCTCCCTTCATCAGCCACCGTTCAGCCTGCTCACACGTGAAATTAAAGGCAGAGTCTGTCTAATCCGGCTAGGAGAGAAGCCTTCTCCTGGCGGCTCAGAGGCTGAGCCAGGCAACAAACCCCCCAGAGGAAAACAGGCACTTAAACAGTTGTCAATGTGGAGGAAAATGCTTAAACTGCAGGACAGACTAGGAAGAGAGAAGGAAAACTCTGGCGAGTGGAGAAGTACAAAAGTGACAGAGCAGGGGGACGAGAGGGATAATTAAAGTCATATGTCATCAGTTTAAGTCTCGCCTGATTGATGTCTTTAATGCACAACGTGACGCAGGCTGCTTTGTTCCCGCAGGCGCAGAGGGTCTGGGCTTCACCGTGGTAACCCGGGACTCCTCGGTCCACGGACCAGGACCAATCCTGGTGAAGAACATCCTGCCGCGCGGCGCAGCGATCAAAGATGGCCGCCTGCAGCCTGGAGACCGCGTCCTGGAGGTAAGACAAACCTCAGCCTGTTGATCTTCCACAGAGCAGAAAACCAGCAGTCGCAACAGTAGCCTCTGTTAGCAGTAACTGGAACCTCATCATTAGTGGCATGAAACTGCACTTTCCTGAGGAAATGTCCATGTTTTAGGATGACCTTATCCAGAAATCATAATAATAATACACTTTGCTTTAATATACTGTGTGTGGGTGTGTGTGTTTTCTCTTTGTGTGTGTGTATGTGTGTGTGTGTGTGTGTGTGTGTGTGTGTGTAGGTGAACGGAGTAGATATGACAGGCCGTAGCCAGGAGGAACTCGTTGCCATGCTGCGCAGCACCAGGCAGGGAGAGAGTGTGTGTGTGGTTGTGGCACGGCAGGAGGACATCTTCCTGCCTCGGGAACTGGTAAGTGCGAACGCACAAAAAACCCGGCATCCATGTCCTCGCTGAACCGTCACACTGTGTCCCCTCTCTCTCTTGCTCTATTGGTCCATCAGTCATTTCTGCTGATGGGTTGTCTTTCCTGGTGCTCTTCACTGTTCTCTTTTTCTGTCTCCTCCTCTTCACCTTTTCCTTGGCATTGTGTCATTTGTTTTCCTTTTTCTCTCTCAAGGGAGCTAACCTCCTTTACGTTGATGCCCCTTTGCCTATAACCACCACACATGGACACACACAAACACACCCAGAGCACGCTCCGGCCTTCCTGTCCCACTATGGTTTGTTGACACAGCGATGCCAGAGGAAGTCACACACACAAGCCAGGAAACGCGTGAGCATGTCCGCGCATATCGACACGACGCGGGTGTTAAGTGACCGTTTACCTGCGGCGGCTGACGGGGTCAGAGGTTCGCGTCAGGGCTATGAAACTGACACAGTTTGACTGTCACTGGGGACATTTTATCAATAAACACACACTTTTAAACAAATATACGCACAGACAGGTGGGCCCCTTGAAAGTCAGCCGCTCTCTGCAAAAGATGTTTTCGCCCGTGCGCTTCTATTCTCTCCCCTCCGTCCTCGGTGGTTATTCTGATTATTCCCTTTCCGTTACTTCAAAGAGCTCTAAAAAAGACGCGCAGGGCTTTGTAGTGACTGATGCATATTCACACCTAGAGGGACTGCACACCCATACACACTCCTTAACACCTAGTCCTTGATAAAAACTTGAACACAAGTTCTCTCTCTCTCTCTCTCTCTCTCTCTCTCTCACATATACACACACACACACACACACACACACACACACACACACACACACACACACACACACACACACACACACACACACACACACACACACACACGCATGCATGCACAGACAAACACATCATGCAATCTTTAAACAGCCAAGTTACTGCTTCCGAAAATAGTTTGCCCTCATTAATGGCCCAGCAGTCTTGGCATAACAAGTGCACTTTGAAGAGCCTATATAGTCTTCATCTAACACTTGCTTGTATTTGGGCATTAGAGATTTTAAGAGGCGGGGTGTGGGGTGGCGGGGGTGGTGGTGGTGGGGTGAAAAGGCAGAATGAGAGAGAGCCTTTACTCCTGTCTCTGTCGCGGCTGTTGAAGTTGTGGGTGCCCCGTGAGATCTGGCCCTTATCTCCAGCACAGTCCTCAACCTCAAAGACGGTTTGATGTCCCCTAAGTGCGCGCACACACACACACACACACACACACACACACACACACACACACACACACACACAGGCACTCTAGAGGTTCTGCGTCATTGAATTTAGATGTGCAGACCCTTTTAAAAAGCAAAGGATTGCATAAATACACAGATGCAGAAACTACCACGGAGAAACTGTCATTAAAGTTAAGTTAAGTTTGTCATTAAAAGTAGGCAAAGAGCGCGTGCAAACACAAGCACATACAGTACTTGACAACAAGCAAACTCAACAAAGGAAAAATGCAGCTTCACGACTGGAAAAAAAAAATATAATAAATCCCCACCTTTCCAAAATCTACACCCTACTGCAAAATACAAAACAAGATATAATGGTTTTCCTCCTTCTTTCTCCGCCCCTGCAGGGTTTTAATTGCTCGACTCCTCGTCTCCTACTATCAAGTAGTAAATAAAAGTAGTGCATATTTACAGGCGCGCTAGCAAGGAGTGCCTCGCGACGGTTCAGTCGCACAAAAGATGCAATGATGATGGAGACATATTGAGTTGACGTGGCCATCTGCTTCTCCAGTTGTACGAAAACACTGGTGCGTCGGTGTCTGTCTGCGTGTCTGGCTAATGCCGCGATCTATTTACCTTAGAACTCGGAAGCCGGAGCTGGGAATGACGTCATACCCGAGTTGAATGTGTTCCATTTAAAAGTCGGATTTTCATTGTTTTCATTAGCTCTAGCCCGGTTAGCTATTGTTAGCAATACCAGTTGATAACAACGCATTATGCCGTTTTTTGTGCATGCAAACAACAACAGTAACAACAAGCCCACCGATAGAAGTTGAACATGCCTGTGTGAACGACTGATTTAGTGATGAATCTCCAATATCAGCTTACAGGAACAATTTTTTCTGATGGAAGGCATTCACATGATACTATATGTTTGCTTTATTTTAATTTTTAAAACAAAGTATGTGATTAGATATCTAGGAGCATCTGAGCTCGGAGATCTGAGAGAAGGTTAACCATAGTCCTCATAAATCGACCGGAGTTTAAAATGCCAACACAAAGGAAGCCCAAGGCAAACGGATATCCGTCCTAAATGAGTGCAATCCGGCGGAATTTCCGTCGACAACGGAGCAATCCATGCTCCGTGGAAGTGGAACGTCAAGGATATAGATAGACTAGCATGGACATGACAAAGACTTCAGGGAAAGTGTCAGTCACAGACACAGAGCAGTATCCAAATTAATAAATCCAACTGTCTGACCAAACCTGGCACCCAAATAAATAAGTCCAAGGAAGTCAGCTTTCACAGCTGAGCAGTAGCCTATTTGTAAAATGCAGACACATTTGCACTGTAAAGAAATCAACCTGTGATCCCGCTACTGAGCCTGCTCTCTCTCAGTGCTGTCACCTCTGCCGGCTACAGCATCTTATATCTCTTTACCCCAACAATTGTGCCAGTCTTGCCTCTAATCATGGCAGTTTGTAGGGGAGACATGTCATTATTTACCAGTTGCATGCAAACAGGGCTTTTACAGAGACCCACTATTTAACTGGTCACGGCCTGTTGACCATTGAAACACAACTGTGTAAAATCCACTTGTTCTTTTTTCTTCATTAGTTTTTAATTGAAAGAAGCAGAGTAGCTCCAAAGGTTATTATAAGATCCCTCACTTAAAGGTTTGAAAGAAAAACCAACCAACCAAACAAACAAGCGAGTCTGTGAGGCTGTGCTGCTGAGGCATACTGTAGCAGTGCACGGCAATATGCTGACTCTTACAATGTACAAATAACATGCCGATGTTTGGCAGGTATAATGTTTACTGTGGTCCCCATTTAGTCAGCCTGCTGGCATTTGCTGATTAGCACTAAACACAGAGTACAACTGCGGCTGATGGGAATGTCATTAGTTTTGCAGGTATTTGGTCATATAAAAAGACTGCTGAAATTTTGACCTGAAAACAAAACTTTAATCCTAATTCGTCACATACTCACAGTACAATGTAGTGAAATTCAATTAGTGCATTTAACCCATCCTAAGTATGATGAGCAGTTGACAGCTATACATACAGCGTCCGGGGAGCAACTTGGAGGTTCGGTGTCTTGCTCAGAGACACTTTGACATGTGGCTGAAAAAGAGCCTGGGATCGAACCGTCCAATCTTGTCGTTAGGGGGCGACCACGCTACCAAGATGATTATGAAAAGTCAGAACCAAATTCATTGCAATTCATCCTAAGGGGGACATGAATGTGTGCACTAAAACTTGGCAATGCATCCAAAATTGATCTGCATATTTCAGTCGGGACCAAAGTAGTGAGCCAACATTTCCATCCCTTGAGTTCTGTCGCTAGCGTGGCTAAAAATAAGTGCTGGGGGGGGAGTCTCCACTGAGGCTACATGTGTTGCACTCATATCAGTAGAAATACACTCAATAATGCTAATACTTGTCTGTGGGATGCAGGGAGATTAGAGGTCAGCTCAGCTAAACAGCAGCAACCCTGGAGCTGGTCAGGGGTCAGTGTTTTGCCGAAGGACACTTCAGCAGAACAAACACTTGCTGACACAGCATTTTGAAGCGGGGTCATCTGCTTAAAAGGCTGCTTTTTGTCCCCACTGCCCCATCCTGCTGCCAACCTACAAGATTTATATTCTCCACTCCAGCATTCATACAGTCGTTTTCATCTCCCTTGTACAAGCAAAGTAGACTCTTAAAAGAGCTAGCGGAACTGCTGATTGATTAGTTTCAATAGAAAGGGTATTGATGTTCCACGAGAAGCGTGGGGTTCTGTGAAAGCTCTCGGCAGTGCTGGAAGGGAACAATGGTCTCTTTCAGTCAAAAGAATAACAGCAAAGCCGTGCGAATTAGCCTCTTCATTAGGATACAAAAGGACGCTGGTTTTCTACCCCGTCTCCTGTACTCTCACGCACCCTCCAAGTAATTAAAAAGTGATAACTTCTAATCACAGTTTTGGTCCTGTCAGCATTTCCGCATCTCCGACGCTCGCCGCTCTCATTATATCATGGGGCCTCGTTTTGTTTCAGGGCGGAGATTAGAGAGAGTTTCTAGGGGGTATTTGGCGGTAGTGCGATACGGTATGTGTGCATTTGTGCGAGTGAAAGTGTGTATGTAGCAGAATTGTGAGTTTGCCAAGGACAGGATGGAGGGGTCACTCTGCACATGGTCGACCCTCAGTTGCCGGCAAGCCTAGGCCATTTCACAGGAAGATGGGGTCGTCAGGCAGCTTGTCCTCCCTGTCGTCTATCCCGTTCTACCTTTTTTCTCTCTTTCTGTCTTAGAGCTGAAGCTCTTCTTTTACTCTTTTCGTTATCCCATCCCCCCTTCTCCAACACACCCGAATTATCCCTCTATCAGTCATTTCACTTTCCTTTCTCTTTGTTGTGAGCTAAAGGTGTAAAGCGAAGGAGAGGCAGACATTAAGGCGATTAATTGGGAGCTCCGTCGTTGCCGCCGAGCGCGGCGAGATCTCATCTTAATTGAATGTCGCTCTCACCGCTAATCCTACTGCTTTGAAACCCCCCATTTAGGAATCCTCAGCGACAAAAGGCTCTGTGTGTAATCGGTGTGTACCCCCCCCCCCCCCCCCCTTGCCTTCCACCCGGGGGTAAGAAAAAAAGCTCCCTTTTGTCTCCTCATTTGGGTGCTGAAGAGGGTGGTCTCTCTCCTGGCTAAAAGCTTGTTAAAGAGCCATTGCTCAGGGCTAATAGTGGAGGAAGGAGGGGGGGGGGGTCGCAGAGTGGAGCCGAGCGGTCTCAGCCACCCTGGGGAGGCAATCTGCCCCCAAGTGAAAGGGCATTAAAGGGGATATTGGAGTGTGTGAAAGTGCATTTGGACCACCAGTGAGATCCACTTGGTTGTATAAATAGATTTAAGTGGGATACAATAAATAAATATGTTTAGTTTATGTGACTTCACATTTTTGTAACTTTTTCAATATATTGGTTTCTTTGCAGAGCCTGCTGTGCTCTGATCTGGCCACCTTCACCCTGTGTGTTATAGCAGCTAGATCACAGAGGTATTTAAAACCTCCCAGGTTGCCTTCTGAGTCTTCTCAAGTGTGTCTCCCGCAGGAAGTAGCGGATCGTCTTTGTAATTCCTCTGGTTTTGAGTAGCATCCCTCTGAAACGCCTTGTTGATAAAAATAAGCCCTGACTGAAAGTCTTGTACTGAAATAGAAAATAGATTCCAGGACTTTTGACAGGCTCGTTTTGCTTGATTTAACTTGTTCTCTTCGTATCAAGGAACTGAATACAATGATTATCAGGAGAGCCAAAGTTCTTCTGGAAAACTTGCACGAGTGTGATGTGGGAACTTGAAACCTGCAGCGTGCACACAGTACACAGAGAATGGACTTTTCAGTGAAGTAGGAGACATCTTGTGACTGATGAAAAGTATTTGCATATTCAGAGATTCTGGATTTTTAAATGAGGATGAGTATACATATCATTTTAAGAATTTGTACCCAGGTAATTGAACTTGCGGGAAAACCCATATCAGGCACACATTATTATTCAATAAGTATTCTGGAGGGGATCTTTAGATTTTTCTGAATTCAAATTTAATAGGTGTTTTGGGGAAAGTGTGGCAGTAGATGGATGGATGGCAGGAATTAGGGGGAGAGAGAGATACAGTAGGGATAGAAGGGCCTCCCCATAGTTATTTTATACGTTTATTATTGTATAGTTTATTTACAGAATGATTTACAATTCAATGATGTGCACTGTTAAAACATGTGAGGTTGATTGATGTGTACTGCAAGTGTCCTCATTGGAGACTATCCTCAGGTGGAAAATTATAGCATTTGTTGTTCGTTGAAACCTAAAACTATTTTACCTGACCAGTGCCCTCTAGCAGCCCTGTGAATTACCACTTTTGCGTCGTTTCTTTAGGCTTGATGATGACAAAGGTTTCCTTAGTCAAACTTCATTTGACTCATCTTTGTAAAGGTGTTTTGTAAGGTACAGACAAATGATGTCGCCCTGTATGGAGTATCTGTCGGGCTCTAATGAATAGGCACTGAGCTGTCGTCTCTTTTAAATCCAAAGTGAGAGCAGGGACTTGGATCGCTGTGTTGCTGTACAGTAGCGTTCTTTACCCTGACACAGGCGACCGTCCAGGTTCAGCTCCTGTACCTTTGCTGGCTTGTGAGCTCCGACTCACACTTTTTGGAACTGAGCATCCCTCCCGGCCTAAAGGCTTTCACACGCTGCTGTTTTAATTAAGCACCTAGACGAAGCAGCACAGAGTAGTGCTGACAGAAGGGAGACCGCATTTTAGGGCTGGAGGATCACAGTGAGGTTGAGAGCGAGCTCCTAAAGTCATGAATTTCACAAAATGATACCGGGGGACATATTTGACTCCCACATCCTTGAACAATGCGCTGGGATGAAGGTGGAAACGTGAACATGGATTTCTGATTCAGTAGCAGGTGAGGTGCCTGATGTAAGGCTCCCGCAATCCTCATGTGGGTAGTCAGATCTTTAAAGCTGTGACAGCTGGTACGGCTGGTGTAATGTATATGCATATTCCTACAAGATTCACTTATTTTTTCTTCATTTTCTTGCTTTCTCGTTCTTGAGTGTCTGTTGTCTTTATTTTAGTTCCTGAACCGAATGAACCTCTGAGCTATTTACAGTCACAACCAGAGTAAGAAGAGCAGGAAAAAAAATATGTGTGATCACATGCACACACACACATCTCTTAACCTTCCATCCGCTTGGGAGTAAAGTGGTGCTGAGGCCCTCTTTTCCCCGGGTGGCTGAACCTGGCATTTCTTTCCTGCTCTACTTTTTGCCATCCCTAATGACAGACATTTCCCTTTTTCCCCTTTGTTGGCTTTTGTCTCTCTCCCCCATCTTGTATTTTGTTGCCGCCGCCACAGGCACTTTCTTACCATTAAATAGCAGTGGGTGAGTGGAGCGGGTGAGTGAAAGATGTAGCGAGAGACCTGTAGAAAGTAGAGATGGAACAAAGTAGAGAGGTTGAAGAGAAATTGAGAGGAGAGGCGCAGAAGGGAGAGATGTACAGTAAGATTGAGAGATTAGGATGAAATGTAAAGAGTGAGGAGGGGGAGTGTGAATGAGAGAAGCGGGTATACCTCAGGGATGGGTTATTACTTTTAAATGCTCCTCTGCGCCTCCATCCTCGGCCCTCCGCTTCTTTCCTCCCCCGTCCTCCCCCACAGTGCTCCAGGAGGACGTATGAAAAGGTTATTATGTTTCCTTTAGAAATCGCTCGCTCTCCGTCTGCACCTTTCATCTCCAAATGGAATAACCTCTCTACAGTAGCTTTCTTCTTATTCTCACTACTACCTTCATCTCTCTTTCCAGAACACAACACCTGCTCCTCTCGTCCTCTTTTCCTTTTTTCCCTCCCCGCAGCCCTCTTCCATCTGACTCTTTAATCTGTTTCTCTTCCCTTTTCTCTTTTCACTCCGTTTTCTGTCTGCTTTTTGGTGTCGAGTATAATCAGCTTGGTGTAAGAGCGTGCATTATCAGCCTGTGCATGAGATGTGGCGCTCCTACCTCAATTGCGAGTGATCATACACAGCACTCAATATGTAAAGTCGGTATTAGGTGTATGAACAGGCTCTTTCCTGTCTAGAACAGCAGCTTTTTACATAGCACTTCAAGGGAAATCTGAACTTGGGTAAAAGTCTTCATGTTTTCTTTTTTCTGTCTTTCAGAAAGGTGAAGAGGTCGGCAGTCTGGTGTTGGAGGACGGCAGGGAACAGCTGATGTACGAGATCCCTCTCAACGAATCGGGTTCGGCCGGCCTGGGGGTCAGCCTCAAGGGCAACAAGTCCAGAGAGACCGGAGAGGACCTGGGCATCTTCATCAAGTCCATCATCCATGGAGGGGCCGCTTACAAGGTAGAGAGGATCCTCATATGGTGTCTGCACCGGGTGCCACAGGGCCTTTAGCAGCCGTTTTTTGGAGGCCTTTTGCATCCCTCTGAGTGAAAAAAACAACAAAGTAAAGCAAAACATGTCACAAACCCAACCTGTTTAAAAGAGTACTACATTTGATCTAAAGGATAACTCTATTTATTTTAACATTTTACTTTTCTTTTTAAGTTTTGTCCATCCTTCCTTTCAGCAGTGGCAAACAAACATCCACAAATAAAATCTAAAGTATACATAGTATGGTATTTTAAGGCAAAAAATGCTACAACAGTGATCTTTTTACACATGGATGGAGACAAAATAAAATATGAACTGAATCTTGCAGATTGATGTTTGAAAATGTGTGAAACGTCTCATTCCTGTAGTTCGATATAAAGGTTTCTGTATAGAGCCAAAATGCCTCATTAAGTTTTTACCATCACAGAGGCAGTTTGGTGCTTTAAAGAGCTCCTTAAAAATACATCAAACGTGAGAAATGAGAAGCATTGCAGTAACATTTTGAGTGCTACACTGCTTTCTGTATTCAGAATACTTTATCTCTTCAGGAGTTCTTTGAGTTATAGTTTTATCCAGAACCACCAAGAAGCGTTCTTTGTGTGGGAAGCTTTGCAGGATCTTTTTTTTTATTTCTTTCACCTTGTTGTATTTGTCCACACTGTTTTCCCTTCTTTATGATGTCCTCTGTTGTTTTCTCTCCTCTCATCTTCACTTTGCGCTTCTCGCCTCGTCATCTCATTTCCTGTCTTTCTCCGAGGCCCGCCATCCCTGGACCTTTGACTCCCATTGACCCCAAGTCGCGGCCTCGTAACCCCAGCGCTGCGGCCGTCTTATCTTTATCACTCAGTACTCACTTCAAGTTGCAAGGGAACATCCCGTTTCAGCACTTCCTCCACTTGACTTCAATATCTGGCCCCTGGCATGTCACAACTCCTCGTGCCCCTCGTTGCTGCTGCCAGATCTGCATTGCACGTCGAGGAGGCACAGACAAGAGTGTGGCGTTGTAGATAAACGGCTGGTCTGGGATCAGGGCTGCTAGACAGCGGCTCCCCGAAGTGCCTTCAGAAGTAGTTTTCCGACAGCTGCCGATGCGGATAGCGCTCTGACAGAATGGCCTAGTAAGATCTCCGGCTGGCTGCGAAACAGGTTTCTGGGACAAGATACCACATAAGAGGAAGAAAGACATGTAGGAAGAGAGACGGCCAGTAGCGAGGGAGGGAGGAAACCCATTGAAAGAAGACAGCGGGTGTACGAGGGTGAGGGAAGGGAGGGTATATAAGAGGGGAGAAATGAGCGGTATCAAACAATAGAGAGATGGAAAGAGGCGGAATAAGAGGAGAAAGAGAAAATTGAAAAGTGGAGACACTCAGCAGGAACACAATACATGAGGGTGTGTGTGTGTGTGTGTGTGTGTGTGTGTGTGTCTCTCCTCCTCCTCCATGTTGATGCATGCTAATGAAAAGCAGCTAAGGGGCCTGATGAGACTTTGCGGTGCCAGGCCGGTACAGAGGAGGGAACCCGGGTGTCCCCTGAGTCACACACCGACACACACAGACACAATCACACAGCAGGCAAAACAGGGAGGAGATGAGGAAGAGTCATGGAGAGATCTAACCTATTTCCATTAAAGAGTTTTGGCTGCTGTCGTGGCCCGGGGCCTCAATTATATCAGAAAAATGTTCTTTGACTTTACTCTTGATCCTGTCATGCGATCGTATCAAAGAGTGTGCTAAAGAAAACAAATTAAAATTACATGTAGCGTGCTGCCGCTGCTTACTTGGGAGAGTGGAGATATTAATAGGGAATATCACAGACACCCGCTGATTTTGGCACAAACATACATTTTTGATGACTTTCTTGGATTTGATGCAGACGTGTGTGTGTGTGTGTGTGTGTGTAACGTGTGTGTGTGGTGCCATCCCAGTCTGCATTTAAGGTCAGTCCTGATGGTGCCTTGTTAATGAGATGGGGTCAAAGGCCAGTGCTGACCATAATGGACCAATCATGACCACACACACACTCACTCACTCACTCACTCACTCACTCTTTATTCTTCTTTTTTTTTTTAAATGTAGCCTTCTGCATTGCTTTTCACATTTGACCCCCCCCCCCCCTCTCTCTCTCTCTCGCCCTCACTTGCCCACTCTCTCCCTCCCTCTCCCTCCAGGGCACTATTCCGTGTTGCCTCTCTATGAGGCTGCTATTTAAAACACTTAGCAGTGATTTAGTGCCCACAGAGGCTATTCCATTAGCTGCTCTATGTATTTATCATGGCACTCCCGCTCTCAGTAGATTGCTAACTCTACAATTTTCTTGCCTTCCCCCTATCTTCCATTTTCTACTCCACTTTCCTTGTCTCTCTCTCTCTCTCTCTCTCTCTCTCTCTCTCTCTCTCTCTCTCTCTCTCTCTCACACACACACACACTTCACACCTCTCCCAATTTCTCTTCTCACTTAGAACTTTATTGGTGACCAGTCCTGTGTGTCTTATTTTATGTAAGATTTGCGCTCTGTACTCCCCAGCATTTTAATAAGACGTTCTTCAAAATGCCTGCATTTCCTGTGCGACTAGTTTAGATAAAATGAAACAGAAATCTGAAAATGTCCCTCCGTTTAATACTCCTCCCATTACCACCAACTGTATGTTTTACTGCTAATTCCCCTCATGCTAATTAGGTTAGCTGAATTGCAATGCTGATAACTTCACGGTCTCCCAACAGGACGGTCGCTTGAGCGTAAATGACCAGATGATAGCGGTAAACGGCGAGTCGCTGCTCGGACGCTCCAACCACGCTGCCATGGAGACGCTGAGACGCTCCATGTCGTACGAGGGGAACGCCAGGGGCACCATCCAGCTCGTCGTGCTCCGAGCACCCCGACAGGTACAGTGTTAGCCCACTCGAAACATTTCTGGAATATCATTTTCGAGAGGTGTATTCCACGTAGGCAAAGTTTTCTGAATGTAAAATGAGTGCATTTTACAACATGTTTCACATTTTGTTAGACTTCAACCTAGCTGGATTGAAAATCAGACTCTTCATTTTTGTGGAAAAACAACATTGACAGCAGCTACTGACATTTTGAGGTCATGAACGTGCTGAAGCTTGATTTCGGAAAGGCAGGTTTCTTACAGTTCTGCAGAAATCAATTAAGAGGGGGGAAAAAAAAGTATCTTGTTAATATTATCATAATACCATGTTAACACGTAATATTTAAAGTGTAGCATAGTGTCGTACTTGTGTTAAATGTTAACTTCCTTCCTTGTGACGTTTTGGTGGATGTGGGGCAACATGTTAGAATTTTTAGAGTTTGGTTGGATAGATTTGGTGAAACATGAAACATTTAGGGGATGCTTATGCATTATGAAATGCTCTGCTCAGCCTGATACGTTCAAAGATTAGTCGTACAGTAAGTAGCTACCAGAGTTTTGACAGCAGAATCAATGACACGTATCAGCCACATTAGGATCACTTCTCTGCCCTGTTATGATCATTTGAGGCCGACTGTAAAGATGCTCTGCTGTACGTACTGGAAGCAGCTGACCTACATGCGTGTCAGCAATATGAAAGAGACATCAGCCCAGTTCTTGCAGTAAGGATTAGAAATTCTGTTTCTGTTTCTCAGCGTAAACAGCGAGACATGATGAATACATGGGGCGACCTCTTGCTCGCCCGGTAGTATGTGCACCCCATGTAGGCTGAGTCCTTGGCAGCGGCCCGGATTTGAATCCGACCCGCGGCCCTTTGCTGCATGTCATCCCCTCTCTCTCCCTCCTTTCCTGTCCTATCTGCAGTATCTAATTAAAATGCAAATACATAATACAAGAATGAAAACATCCAAATAAAGACTGCCTTTTTGAAAAGTCTTACAGGTGGAGCACGCGGCATTTTATTTCGGCGCCCATGTTATCCAATCTGTCCGGCCACACCGGGTGCGTAGCGTCCGCATCGGCCCGCGCGCTGCAGCGATAGTTTCGGCGTCTCCTCTGTTTCTTGCGCGATACGCGAGCGTATGTGTCAAGCCAGGCAGGTAATCACATACAGGAAGACCACAGGGCAGCCGGACACTTTACCAGAACAAACACATTTCAGAATAAAAACAGCCAGGTTTATGGTGATTTTGGCTGTCTTGACTTCTCACAGTGAGACACGCGATCAGGCACACGGAGACAGAGACACACACACACACACACACACACACACACACACACACACACACACAGCCACATAGCCACATATAGGCTACAATTACCACAGTTTTCCCCATTCATCCTGTCTCTTTCTAGAGAGAGAGAGCGAGAGAGAGAGCCGTGACCGGCACGTAGAAATATGAGTCCGGTATGAATGGCTACGCGCACGATTAGGCACGTATCTACGCTACGCGACACTTAACGCGTGCAATGTGTTCCAGCTGTTAGTCACTGTCCACACTAGTTATTATCTACGTTTTTTCTCCAAATTGTTTTACTTCTTTTTTTTTCTACAGATGAGCAGTGCCAACCCCGCACCAAACACAGCTACAAATGGGTCCTCCACCCATCAACTGAACAACCATAAAGGCTCCAGCAATCAGGTACGAGTGAGTGACGCCTGCCACCAGCAGCAGCCTCCTCCACCCCACCGCTCCTCCTCCCTCCTCCCCACGCTGAGGAGGCGGGCGTCGGAGCCGCTGCCTCACAGCCACAGGCAGCGTTACACACAGAGGCCAGGGGAGACGCACACCAGATACACCTATGGTCATAGTCAAAGGGAGAGGCGTAGCGGTTACACATTTGGCCTCACACAACGAGATATTGAGCACAGTGATGATGATGGGGGGTACGCGCAAAAAGATGTGTACAGACCAGCTACGCGGAACGAGTTTGGGTTTGTCTCTCACAGCCAGACACTGAGCTGCTTCAACAGACCCACGGAGGGAAACCTAAACAGGGAACGCTACGACCATGGATACACACACGGCCACGCGCGTGGCCGAACGCTTGCAGACACGCAGGGCCACACCTCGCCCGATAACGCGCGCGTTCACACGTACGTTGACGCCCAGGGCAACACACACGTCCGCCGTGCCAGGCACACACGCAGCCGCACCCTGGACGCCGTCCACACCTCTCAGAGTAACAGTTACACTGAGAACATCAGGGCGATGGCAGGGCAGATGTACGGGGACCCACCCACACACAGCAGGATACCCACCCGCAGTCCCAACAGAAACACACACACATCTGCAGACAGATACCTAGACGCACACACGCATAACTACGCACACAACCGGGCTCTCACCAGACACCAACACCTCCAGCTCTCTGGAGGACTCTGACACACAGTGTGTGTGTGTGTGTGTGTGTGTGTGTGTGTGTGTGTGTGTGTGCGCGTGTGCGTGCATGTGTATACAGTATATGCAGGCTACTTTGCCAAATTTGCAATTATAATCATGATCTGAATTAAAATGTGTGAAAAAACATTGCACTTAATAGCTTGAAAATCTCTGTAAAGTTCTGAATAGTTCCTATGATGTTATATTTTCAAGGATATTATGAAGAAAAGAAATGCTACATTGTCCTCTTTTGCACCGAATTCGTGATGTCTAAATACAGTGCATTTTTATTGATCGATGGTGTGGAAGCGTATTAATCTGGCTGAAAGCTTCTCACTTCTCGCCAAGTCCACTAACTGTCACAGCATTAACTTTTAGCTCTCTTTTTAAAATATTACCCATAAACTCAATGCAATACTAAACTCTTCACTCTGTACAGCCTCCTTTCTGTCACATCAGTCTTAACTCACTTAAATTAGCGGTTATTTTTTCACATTTTCTCTTCAATCCACTGGGTTGACTACAGACTGTTAATCTGCTCATTCCTGTTTTGTCTATTTGTATAGAGTTTATGTTAACTTTTCTTTTTTTAATTTCCATACTTTTTCAAGGGAATGTACTCCTGCTTTTCTGTCTCACCCGCTTGTTTCTCCTCTGTTGAATAAAGCTAATCTGAAGCCTCCTGCATGCCTGTCTGTTTCTCTGTTGGGTCTTCACTGGCTGCTTGCTCCTTTGCACCTCTCCCTGTTTATTAAATGACATTTGGGTCCGTGTTCTCTCTGTTTTGGCCACAGTCTTTTTTTTTTTTCTCTTCAGCTTTTTCTTTATCCTTCGTTACTCACTCCACGCAGAAACCAGCACACGTTTTGATAAAAGTTGAACAACTGAAAATTCATTTTTTTAACCTACCACAACCACACCAAAAGTGTAGAGAATCACAGCAAGAGTCGCACCTTCACAGCCATAGAGTATATAGAACATATTCCAGGAATATCTAATGAAAAGTGACATAAGAGTAGACTCAGTATTCATGCATGCTCCATGTAGCTGTGAACACACTCCCTTTCAGATGTGATAAATGTGTTAAAAATCCGACTGCATGGAATGTGTTAACCTTTGCTTATTTTTACCTCTTTCTCTTTTGTGTGTTGAAGTGCTGTTGTAAAAAAGAACAAAAAAAAACAAACAACAAACAAGTCGTCTTAATGTGTCCCAAAAGAAATGTCCTCACTTTGGCAGTTTCTTTATTCCCTGATGGGAAACGTGTGAGCAACATTAGAATCAATCACAACGTCACACAAGAAGTTGTGTTCAAGTAATGCTTAAAAGCAGCGCAAATGGACAGACTGATGAAGACATCAAGCATGACAGACGGTGAAAAATAGCTGTTTTTTAGTTAAGTCTGTCTATTCAGCTCCACATTGAACCATGACTGATTATTTCAGACGCTTATAAAGATGTTTCACGGCCGTTAAAGCAGATGCTTAGCGATAATAGTGTGCAAGAGAGGGAGTAATAACTAGAGGGTTAGTGGGTGGACTGACATTGACCTGCCCATTGTGGCGTTTCCTTCTCACGAAAACACTGTGTGTGAGTGTGTGTGTGTGTGTGTGTGTGTGTGTGTGTGTGTGTGTGTCTGTGTCTGTGTCTGTGTGTGTTTCAGTTATCCAAGCCTGCAGATAAATGCTATCAAACCCAGTGCAAAGTTCAGTATATATCTGCATAGTCTCATCCCGAATCAGCCAGGGGCAGCGTGATAAAACAAACGCTCCCTAAAGCAACGCTCCCTGAGCCCCTAAGCTCTCGCTGTCTCTGTCTAGATCTTTCTTTCCATTCGGGATCTGTGTGATATGACCTTTAACCCTAATCAGAATACAATTACCTCATTTACCTTTTTATAAAAAACTGTTTTTGTTTTAAATACATCAATGCCGTTACCGTTTATTTCTTCTCGTCTTAGTGTTTCTCAACTATGTGGGAGTCTGACAGCGTATTGACATTGGCGTAAGAGATCCAGTTAGCATGCTGATGTTAGCATCGAGCTCAAAGTAGTTAGTTTAGAAAAGTGTAATGATATTGGCATAATTGCTGCTCCCATGCATGTTCTGCTGTATGATTAGCAGTTGGCGCATTTGAATATTGCTTGGTATATGAGCTCAACATCTGGCCACCATTAGCTCACACTAAAGACTATGAGCAGCTTGCTGTATACCAACCAATTCTTGAAAGAATAATTCCTTTTTCCTGATAGATTTGATTTCCTTTTCGCAGGCAAGAAGCCTTTTTATTTGCTTCCACACATGTTTGAAAGTCACATTTTATTTTTTTGGACAAGCGTTTAAAACATTTTCATAGACTTCTCTGGGAAATTTGATGATAACAGCTTGCCTCTTTTTGTCTTTCGCACTGATGGTCATACTGGAAGATTTCTGACTGCCACAGTAACGTCCCTCATGAAACAGAATTGGAACGCTAAACCGAAACTATTACTCTATTACTGTCAGTCATTTATTTGCATAGCACCTTTCATTCAGGTGAGTGTAGTTCAAAGTATCTAAAAGGTAACTGACAAACTAAAATATGAATAATATTAGAAATAGATATTAAAATGAAAGAGAAAAACCAACACCATTTCCTGTGTTTGATCCCTTTCTTTTGCCGTTTTGCTCTCCGTCCCGTGTCGAGTGATATGTGGGTGGGGTGGGTGACACAGTAGGATGAGGCAAGGCTAAGCCTCTCAGAAACCTATTGTATACAGCTGTAGGGACCCCCCCCTTTACTTATTGTTGTGGGATTAAAATATCTGACGGCCTGTCTGCCAGGCAGCTTTAAAAGCCTCAGGCAAGTCGTCCGTTTGTGGAGACGAATGGATGAATGGATGGATATGGGGCTATGATGTGCTTTAAGTGTCACTGGCACATGCAGAAGAGCTGTCAGAACTGTGTGTGCAAATGCATACGACACACTCATATATGTGCACAAAGTGATTGACAGCTATGATGTAGCGACATATTAACATGTATGGTAGGTACTAATGATACCCCAGGGACTCCACCACACTGTGGATACACCCCACCCAATGCTTTGATATGATGAAGATATCGGAACCCCTTTCATTATTCCAACAATTATATATTGTCACGCTTAAATAAGTGTATAGGTGTGTGTGTGTGTGTGAGAGACAGTGGTAACTTCCATCTCTTTGACCAGAAAAGGCTTCTTTCATCCTCCACCAGCACCGATTCCCACCAGTACTTCAAGTCCCTATCTCCATCAGTAGGGTGGGGGGTCCTTTGTAGTGCTGGGCTGTTCGATAACGTGCCTGTCACTGCTCTCAGGATTGTCACAATTACTGTGTTTCCAATTGTGCACATGAAGAGAGTCGCCATTTATTTTACAGTAACACAACGTTGAAGCCAGTTTTCAAAAGGACTGCCAAAGGCGATCTATATATATATATATATGTGTGTATATATATATATATATATATATATATATATATATATATATGTATATGTATATATGTATATGTATATGTATATGTATATATATATATATATATATATGTATATATATATATATATATATATATATATATATATATATATATATGTGTATATATATATATATATATATATATATATATATATATATATGTATATATATATATATGTATATATATATATATATGTATGTATATGTATATATATATATATATATATATATATATATATATATATATATATATATATATATGCTTTTCTTTGTAAGATGTTTTTATTCTTCTAATCCAAATCCACAGTCAACTTCCTCTATGTCGAATAGGAAAAGTAAAAAAGAAAAAAGAACTTGGCTGCCAAACGTTGAGTGATGCGTTGACATGCTCATATTCTGACATTATTCTCAGACACAAAATGTGCACAGATCACTTCCTCTTGCCAGTCCAAATAACAAAATAATATTCTGGCACATGGCTGTATGTATAATGTCTGACTTGGGAGAGCATTCGCCTGCTAAATGTCTTGCTGCCATTAAGCAAAGGGAACAGGTTTTTTTTTGTCTTAATGGATGACAAATTTCTTCCTCAATTATGATCAACTTGACTACTTTGTGATGTTTTGCTCATCACCCACGCTACCTGTCTATTCAAAACCCTCTGAGGATTGTTCTAAATCTGCTCATGTGTCCTCAAAGCTTTTTTTCCCACATCACCGTCTGAGATGGATCATAATTGATTGGTAGCAAGATGTGACTATTACAAAATGGATGTAAAATCCTCTTTTTTTTCCGCAGAGTAGGTGTATGTTGGACCAAACTGCAATTGTCTCTATCCCCAAGAACAGTCAAGATTCGTTTTTCCTTTGCTTTCATCAGAAGTGAATCTACCTGTAATATTAATGCAGAATAGATCCAGGATAAATAATGACAGTCTTTGACTGATACACTGCTTTAGATTCGACCGTTTTTGTAAGCATTGTTGGATTTGTAGCTGATATTTTTGTTTTATTCTGTATATACCAGCAGTGGACCACAATGGCTGACATGCGATAAACAAAAGGAATAAAAAAGACATTAGTCCTATCCTTCTGGGTAATTAGAGACATGACTTTAATCTTCTGATGTGCGAAGCAACATCATCAATTTTTCATGAGTGACAACCTAGGCTTGGATTTGGCACATATTTTTGCATATGAGCCCTTAATAACCATTCTCATCATCTCTCTTCATCTCTTTCTTTGTTGACAGGAGCCACGGGGCCACAGTGCATACCAGGGGCCCTCTGGGCCCTCGAGACCCCCGAACACAGAGCCCACTATGAACGGCGCAGGTCACGCTCCAAAGACGACCAACAACTATGCGTACGGCAACTCTGGAAGTGGTGAGCACGCAGCCACACACTCGACAAATCACCCTGTGCACAATATTTGCCCATTTGAACTGTCAGATAGTCAACATTAGGCTGTGAGTGTTTGTGTACTCCCGTTATCTGCGACTGAGTGTGTACACACAGTATGTTTGTCAGCCTGTGTGTGTGTGTGTGTATATGTGTGTGTGTGTATACGTGTGCGTGTGCTTACAGTATACATGCGTGTTTGCCATAGCTGCACAGCATGACACCCAGCCAAGACTCGTGGCATTGTTGCCTGTTGCAGCCACCCTGAGCATCTTCTAGCACTGCATTACAGAATTGTCATATATATTTCCCAGCTCTGTCCTTATGTCTCTTTCCAATCTCGCCTCTGCATATTTATAGCAGGAGAAAATCATTAACTATGTTTTTCCGAACCCGACGCTTGCTTTTCATGTGCAAACGATCTGACCTTGGAATCATTACGCTGATGAAACGGCTTCTAAGTGGGCCAGATTTGCATACAGGGTATTGTGCTGTTGTGTTAAACAAAAGAAGACTAAGAAACTGTTTTATATTCATTCTGTATCTCTCTTCCTTCGTCTCCGTCACCCCCTGGGATGCAGGGAGCTGGAGATGCTTTCCTCTGTCAGCTCTCCATCAGACTGGAGCGGCAGTTCAGTTACAGTCATTTTGTACAGGGCGGGGGGTGTGATGTAGGAAGAGTTGCGAGGAAGTTAGAAAGGGGCTTTGTGTGGAAGTGATTATTCTGTGTGTGTTTGTGTTTTATTTAAATGTGCATTGTGTATGGTATGTTTATTTATGTGAGTATGTGTGTTTTTGTAATCTACAGTATATGCTTATGCTTTCTAGATGTCTGACCTTGCTAAGATCTGTATTGATAGTATTCATCCTCAAATGAAAGACACACTGATTTTCATTGTGTCTTATGTCTGTGTAAGAGCCATGTTGTATTGTTGACAGTTTTTGGTATTTTATTCTCATTGCAAAGGTATTGTTCTATGAAATTTAAAATATGTAATATACATTGAATTTAGATAATTGGTCATGTTGCAAAAAATGCCAATGCATTAAGTCAGAAAAATTGTTGCTCCACATCCTGCTCCGTTGAAGCCAAGCTTACAGTCTGTATTTTTAACATAGACACTAAACAATACTCAGAAACACGCTTTCAGAATGTATTTAGCCCGTATTGCCTTCAGCACTGACATTAGAGTGAATCCAGTTCAGTTAAAAGCTTAAAGAAAATCACCCAAAAAGCTACTGAAAATCTGTTAAAATCAACAAAAGAATTGAACACCTTTTCTGTATTCCAAGTATTCTTTGGAAAACAAAATCAGTGTAGTCTTTTTTTTTTTAACCTGTTGGCTTGTTATGTTTCTCCTCAGCTCCGTATCCCGCTGCGGCCGCCAATGGCAGCTACAGTCACTACGGCAACGACGATGAGGAGTTTGAGGAAGGCTTCCCCCCGCCACCCTCCCCTGGCACTGTGGAAGAAATCAATAGATCCTTACCACGCCACAGGTACCCCACACATAGCACATACACATACACATATGCACGCACGCACGCACACACACACACACAATCTCCAGTACACTGCACCATCAGCACTCTTATTAAACTACACAAAGGGTAGAGTTATTATATTCTAATTCCACTCTTAATATAGGGCGCTGTTTATGAGATAAAGAAGAGCCATTACACTAAATATTACGAGGCTCATATGCATTATTTAGATTATACAGTCTAATTGCAATAGCCTATTTGCATTATGCATAAGTAATTATATCATAATAGAGTCAATTCTGTAGGAGTTTGAAGGCGTAGAAAGAGCTATGATACTTCTGCTAGTATCCTGCTGCTGTACAGGCTACTGCCGCACTGACAGCAGCAGCACACACCATAAAAGTAACAACAACTGTCTTCTGAATGAGTATGTTTGGAAATCTGCGTGTGTGCAGTATCTCATGTGGTCAGAATCTGAATCTGGCATCAATATACTCATTTCCCTGAAAGTTTAATAGAGACAGTACATGCTATTGTTTCACTGAATCATGCCATCTGGAGTGGAGGAAATTGAATGATCGGTTTGTTGTCTGTTGTGTGTGGATTTTAAATTTCATTTACTCATTCTTGTTTGGTTGATTATGAACCAACAAGTCCCTACAAGACCTTAGCACCGGGGCTGCGCCGGTTCAAGAGTGACTATTGATGAATTGATTGATTGACAGTAAATGTGACTGTTGTTTTGCAGTGAGGTTCAGATGCGGTCCAGAAGCGGCCCAGGAGCGGTCCCGGCAGCTTTCTATGCAGCCAACGACGACAACAGACCTCGCAACAGAGCATCCAAGAGCATGGACATGGGTGAGTGCTCACACACTCAAACCCTCTCATCAATGAAATAAGCTGCTGCTTTAGTTCTCACCAGATTGAATGCATTTTCTGGGGCAAAAAAACGTACAAACCATATTGTTGTCTCAACCCTCACAAACCAGCCAACCAACATAAGAGTTTAATTACGGAGCCAGACTACACACACACACACACACACACACACACACACACACACACACACACACTCACACAACCACAACAGCTATCACATGCCTCTTATCACTACATTTCTTTGTTGTGATATGTAGCCCTCTCCTATTATCCCTGGCCTGAGGGGAATTGACCCCCTGAACTCATAAACCCAGGGGCTTTTGCGTGTGTGTGTGTGTGTGTGTGTGTGTGAGAGAGAATGAAAGGCGTGAGGTTTCCAATCTCATGGCTTGCTGTGCGTGGAAGGTGAGAACGAAGGGGCTTATTTCCTCATATTAACCCCAAGCTGACCCCGTCTCTCCTTTCCTCTTTTTCTGTCTGTCCTTCCAGTCTACTTTCTTTATCTCTTATTTTTCCCTTTTTCGTACTTTCCTTCAATTTTCTTTGTCACCCCTGACTATTGGGATGTGGCCAGTGGTCTTTTTATTGCCATTTCTCAGCATTTCCTCCATCTTTGTTTATCTCTATTTTCCCTTTCAGCACTTTCTTTCTCAACCTAAAGCTGACGAGTTCACTGCTCTTGCTCTCTTCTATCCATCTCGCTTTCTTCTCTGCCTCACTCTGATATCCAATCGTGGTTCATTAGGTTCAGTGGATTGGCTTTCTTCCTGCGGCGCACGCCTCTGCCACCCAAGCTGATTGGCTTTCATTATGGACAAGGGCGGTCTGCACACGCAGCCACGCACACTCAAACACACTCTCTCTCTGCTCAATCCCACTGAGGACCCACTCCAATACCCACCTCTATCTGTCTCCCCTCTCTAGCTTCTATCTCCATCTCTGGCCATCCTCCATTTCAATCAGTTTTTTTGTTATCTCTCTGGTTCTATTCATCCCTTCCCTCTCCAAAGTGCTCAGGGCTGAAACAAAGTAGTTAGCAGAGCTCTGTGTGTGTATATATGTGAGTGTATGTGTGTGTGTGTGTGTGTGTACAGTACATGTGTAAAGATGGCAGGAGCTCTGAACACATACGACCTCAGATGCTGACCCTGTCCGCCTCTGGAGAGTTTCCCACATGTCAGTCTTTACGGTCACATGTATCTGAGCTTTAGCCGCACCACAGAGCAGGTTAGCTTTTATTAAACACCACTTGACAGAAGGAGGTGAGCTTCTTTTATTGACCCTGGATGCCTTAGCAAATAGTCTGTTGACTCAGAGCTTCCACTTACACACACACACACACACACGCACACACACACACACACACACACACACACACACACACACACACACACACACACACACACACACACACACACAGAAATCCACTCACACACCGCCTGCTGATGCAGTGAATAGTTGAGTCACTGACACTACAGCTGTACCACAAGTGCCTGGAAGCACCAGAAAGAAGAGTTTTCGCTCTCATTTGCATTGTATAACATAATTTTTAGAAGGTAAAATAAAACACTGTAACAGATAACGTAATCAAGCAAGTATGACAGAACGAACAATAATGGAAACCGATGCATTTATCAGTCTATGGTCTGGTTTGGATTGGCTTTGAGATGCTCAAAATGCATTCAAACATCAGACCTTTTACTAGGATGTGTATGGACTACACTTCCAAGCTAAGTTATTTGGTGTGCAATGACTCGGGTTGAATTAAAAGCATTAGTACTTTCACTATTCAAGACAGACTGAGACTGAGGTACAAAAGTGGAGTCAGTGAGTACGTTTACATGCACAGCGCATTGGAAATATGCGTCTCAATTGGGGGTTTTACCGCAGTTTTCGGCCTGTTTATGGCCCCTTGCCTGTTTATGGCTTACGGTCAGCTCTGTGCGTTGCTATGGTTGTTGTACACACAAACCAACTAGCCAACCGTTTGCAAGGATGAGGTGGAGATGCATGCCCACAAGAAAAGCCCACATCTCTGGTCGGAAGGAGAAACACACCTACTTTTAAATGAAAGACTTGGGTATCAACAGGTCAGGTTTTTGGATATGTGCAAACATCCCAACCGCAACCTTTTCAAGAAGGTGGTTGAAGGAATTAAAGAGGGAGGCTGTGTTGGCACAATCGAACAAGTCCACCACCGGTGCAAAACTTTGACAAAAGTCCTATTTTCCACGGTTACGTGTAAACGGGTATATTAGTGGAATATTCACTTTCCCTAGCCATGTAAGCAGTTTAGTCGGAATATTGCCTTCTTCGGAATAAGGGCAAAAACCGGAAGATTATGTGCATGTAAATGCAGTTAGGGCTGGGTACCGAATTCAGTACTTTTTAGGCACTGACCGAATTGCCTTTAAAGTATAGAGTATCGAAAAATACCTCGTCATTCAATACCTAATTTCAATACCTAAGGAGTAAATCTCATCACCGTCAGTAAGCATGCAGCATGCTTCTACCAAGATCTAACAATGTTTGTGATTGGCTGTCTAACGTTACACGTGTGTAATGTTGTAATTTGTTTTTGTTTTATAAAATTGGTATCGAAAAAAAGTATCATTTAAGAACCGCTCTCGAAGTCACGGTATTGGTATCGGTGTCGCTATTAAATATTTTTGAACAATACCCAGCCCAAAATGTAGTCATTGGATATAATGCAGGAGCAGCCCTCCTCTGGAACTTCAAGTCATTCATGCAATGACCCTCTTGCTCAGTTGGTAGCAAACAACCGAGGTAGTAACAAGGTCTTCAAATCCATCATTCTGTCGAGTTTCGCCAGTTCTGAATGATTGTGGCTTTTCTTCTCTTTCTGTGGCTTCTTCACAATAAATCTACAGAAGAGGGACCAAGTGGCGTAAGCACATTCCAGGCAAAAATACTTCACTGCGGGACACAAAGGAGGTCTGCACACTGTTAGGTTCCAAATAAATACTTTTTTTTCTCTTTTCAAGGCAACCTTTCGATCTACAAGATCTTCCTCGCCGCTTCTTCACAAAAACAGTTGATTGGTTGAGCGATTGCTTTTAAAGTAAAGCTGTGGTAGTAAGAAATGTTCAGTTTGCAATAGCAGTGACTTAATACAGGTCTGACACTGTGTGAGTGAACGGAGTAAACAGTGGGGCTGATACTGTAACAATGAGATTAAATTGCGCTGGATTACATGCATGCATCATTTTCTGTGAATCCCATTGAATGGCCTTTGTAGAAAAACTACCGACCATAAATATTATTATCATTACAATTATCAAAAATGGGTTTGATTTCATAAAAATCCCAAGGATTATGACTAGAAGCAGTGTCTGAAATATCAAGCAGTGCATGAACAATCAAAATAATGAAGAAAAAAAAGACCGTGACAGAAGTACATTGTGTGCAATAGACAGACAGTATGGAGCCATAAAAGAGTAAATGGAGACTAGGCCTAATAGTCCAACAGCTTCCAAAGCACATTCATACTTTCAGAGGCCAAGAGGTCAAATCTGGATGTGAAGAGAAACCCATGGAAACCGATCCAACAGCTACACTGACTCCCTCTGTCTCATTAACTCTCTGCCTCTCTCTCAGTTGCTCGCTCCGTCTGTCTCCACACGTCTCTCAACCTCTCTGGATCCATCGCTGTCTCTGAAACTCCCTTTTTTTTTTCCTCACCCTGTCTCTTTTACAGTTTGTCTTTCCTCTTTTCCTCAACTTTCTTGCAGCTTCTGTCTGTCCCTTCTATGACTCTGTGTCTTTGATGCTCCCCGTCTCTCTGTGTCTTAGACTCAATCCCACATTTTCTCTCTTTCACGTCCTCCTCTTTTTTCTTTGTCAATTTTTTTCTTTTACTGTCTCCCTCTATCCTGCACTTTCCCTTACCTCACTTCCATATAAATGCATAAATTGTCAACAATATATATCATGCCTCTGCAGGTTTGTATAAATACACTTACATTAGCTACTAATACTATCCAGACATATGTAACACTATAATGCAGCTGACTGGAGGTCAAAAGAGGGTTTCTAAATTTTTAGCCTTCCACGGTGGCACGAGTAGACAAATGTGGCTGCTGGCCATGCAGACTTCTATCCTTCCTCCGCAGAAAAGGAAGCTTTTCATTATCTGTCAGGGGTCATATCGCCTGGAATAGCTTTTTTTCTAAACTTTAAAAGTATTCCTTTTTTTTCATATATTTTATCTGGCACGTGTGCACAGGAAAAGTATTTCTCTTTCTTTGTTTTGGTTGCTACAAACGTTTTTCTGCAGGATTTTATGATGCAAGCTCTTTTGATCTCCGTGCTCCCTCTCCTCACAGTTTATCCCTTCTTCGGACTTCTCTCGTCCTTTCAATATTGTCCCTTCCTCTCATTTTCTCTCCCTCATCTGTCTGCCGGGAAAATTGACCTCATAAAAAATTGAAAAGGATTATTTAAGAGAAACAGCAGCATAATGAAAACCTATTATTGTATCCCATGGTGCACTGCCTGTGGCTGCTGCTGCTGGCCAACCGCAATCCTGTGTAGTTAGATTAGGTGTTGTTGGGTAGGGGTTTCTTGTTGTTTTCCTTTTCCTCCCTTTATTATTTTTTTTATTTATTGTCTCACCTCTATCTGTTCTCATTTTCTCTCACAGGCACAATATCACTCTTTCTTCTGGTTTTCTTACATTTCTGCCTCTTTTTTCATTTCCTCTTGCGGTCTGTCTCAGTTTGTCCCTCCCTCGTCCTCCTCTGTCTGATACTTCTGCAGGGAGTCATTTACAGCATGTGCCAGCACCAGTAGATACCATTATGACCATTTACAAAGCAGCACAAAGCTGCTCTGTATTTCAGTATGTTTGGCACGCAATAATATGAGCTATTAACTGTGTGATTTTTTTGTGTGTGTTATAGTGGCTGATGAGAGCAACATGGGATCACTGGCCGGGCAGAGGAATGGTAAGTCTTTGAAAAAATCTAAACACGTGCAAAACGCTTTCCTCCTGCTTTTAATCCACCAATCAGCCACATTTCTCTTTTTCTCGCACAGTGCAACAATTAGGTCCATCCACACACAAAAATAAATTGACCTTCTGTGTGCAGATTCTCATTTTTTCTGTTTTTTTTTTTATTTTATTTTTTATATAATCTATTCTAAAACATTTCTTTATTCCTCATTCTCCTTTGCCTCCCCCTCTCTCCACTACCCTGGCTGACAAAGTTGAGTTGTGAAGCACTTAGTGTCTGAGCTCTCGCTGCTTTATAGCCATCCAGGTCAGCAGGCCCACAGCGCTCAGTCCTCACCCAGCTGACAGCAGCCATATAGCATTACAATGGCTTCTGCTTCAGTTAGTCTTCTGCACTCAGTTCTGCCTCATTTTATTTGAGAAAAGTCTGGTTAAAAGGTAAAATATAAAGTCAGTTTTACTATTTGCTTTTACTGACTGACATTACACAGCAGTGGTTCAAACTGTATATATAATCCACTCTCTAGAATTGAAGCGCTTTCTGAATCCAGGAACAACGGTTCGTTTGGGATTACCCCTGACTAAAGCCCCTCTCAGACATGTACCTCGTTATGCAAATCTGATGGCAATTTAACATGTCAGTCTCATGTCCCGAGTCACTTTTAAACAAAAGTAAAAAGCAAGGATCCCAGTTTAACATATTGTTATGCCGTGCTTGTCAGCCATTATAAAAACAGGCAGCAGAATTTGCCATCTAATGATATTAAAGGATGAAATTGATGAAATTAATTTATTAGGGGATTCACTGTGAGAAGGGGGCGACCGAGCATCCCTCACGCTGATACGTAATTAAGGCTTCGACTGCAAAATAAGTTTGAACATCCATCAGTGATGCAGCCTGAGATAACACTCTTCTTCCTTGACATCCCTCTAGTGCAGCAGGTGCTAAATATCGCGCGGAGGAAGGAAAATGTACGCATGTGATGTCGAAGTGAGGAAAAGCCGTCACTTTAACTTTCACTTTTAGGTATGCCATGACTGAAAGGGGCTTTAAAGTGTTCCTAGATTCATATCTTGTACACAGCAGTTGCAGGGCTGTATGTGGGAGCAGATAGGGCAGCAATGAACTTCTACTGAGTCACATATACTGTAACTGCTCCAGCATTGCGTCTCTGTGTGGTTGTGAAAGCGTGTCCAAACTTTTGACTGGTACTGTAAATCAGAGTGTTGCTGACAGATAGAGCGTGCACGCTCAGCTGACCATCTCTAGTTGGGCTGCAGGAGTCATGATTTTAATTGTGGAGTTCAGCAGTGTATGTTCATCTCATTCAGAACACCCACTGTATTTTAATATGGCAACAAGGCTTATATAAGAAAGGAATCATGACCAGGATTTTAGTCGAAAACAGGCCTGGCTCCCTCTGTGTCTCTGATAAACACACACACACACACACACACACACACACACACACACACACACACACACACACACACACAGTTGTACATGATAAAGCAGGTGATTTAATCTGCAGATTGTTGATACTGGACACTTTCCCACAGGGCCCATTTAAGAAATTCTTCACCAGACACCTCTTTGAGTCTCTCGCTCTCTCTCTCTCTCTCTCACACACACACACACACACACACACACACCGATCTTTTATATCCACCTGCAACAAGCCAACTATAATATAAGCCTGTTGCCTGTGGAATACAAATGGCCCGAGCACTGCTGGTGACCTCAAATCCCCCACACTCAGCATTCACACAAGTGGCTTTGCCTCCTCCATGCTATCCTCCTCCTACTCCTCCCCTCTGCTGCTGCTATGATTTTCTGGCATTTCTGATCAGCACCCATGACCCTTATGATATATAAAGCGATCCATTTCCCTGCTGCAGCATTCCTTTCTTTTTTTTTTTTCTTCCATCTCCTCTCCCCTTGACGTCTTAGCTAATGTGTATTGACAGGGCTTTTGCGTGTTTTTCATTTTTGCTGACGCAGTGTATTTGCCTGGCTTCCTGCGCTACACCCCCACCCTCCTTCCTAAATGGCCTCAGTGTTTCTTTATGGGCTTTGACATATTTCATTAGGCGGATGATCTTAAGAGGCCTGCCTGGCTTCTTTAATCTGGCTAAAACCCTTTTTCTCTCTGGCTCGAGCCGCTGCGAGGAGCGCTTTCACTCCTCTAACTCTCTCTATCTCTCTCTACTCTCGCTCCATCTTTCTTACTGCCACTTACTCATGCTGTCCCACTCTCCCTCTCTCTCTTTCTTCTCTCTTGATTCTCCTGTCTTAGGAGTCTCCATCTTCAATAGAGCTTTTAGTTTCTTTCCCCTTCTTTTTTCACTTTCATCTTTGCTACCGCTCTTGTTCTTCCCTGCTTCTTCCCAGTCGCTTCTCTCTTGATTATTCTCTGTCTCCTGCTCTTTGTCGCCAGGCTCATCCCCATTTTTAGTATCCTCTCAAATCCCAAACCTTCATCTCTTTCTTATTTTCTCTCCCTCCTTCTCTGCTACATCCGATTCCCTCTTTATGATCGTTTCAATTCTCTTTTTCTCAACAGGCTGATCCTTTTTTATTCACTCACTCTCTGTTATCTTTAGTCCTCTCTCTCTCTCTCTCTCTCTCTCTCTCCATTCTCTGCAGCTGTATCTGTTCCAGCCTTATGTGATTATGGTGAACATGCTCTAGTCTCAGAGTTTCCTCTACCAAGTCAGAAGAGCCCTGCATCCGGCACACAGCCAAAAGAGTAATGAACAGATATCCCTTAATTCACCCCCCACCCCCCATTTTTCTCCCTTAGAGTCTAACATCTTCCCTGGCAGCAGGCTGCCCTCTTACAACACACCTGGGAGCTCATCCAGCACACACACACACACACACACACACACACACACACACACACACACACACACACACACACACACACACACACAGCATTTGGGGCTGAGCAGAGGATTCTACTGCAATACTGCACATGTACTTGCATTTGCTTGTGATGTTACTCCAATTTCTAGTTGCGTCTGTGGTTTTTCTCAGTCTTTTGTATGTTTCTCTACGTGTGTGTGTGTGTGTGTGTGTGTGTTTTCTGATGCTCATTTGAAGATATCCGTTGTTGACTGGATATTCCGTGCTTCGGAGTTTACGGCTAACCCTACAGCATTAGCATTACCCCATTAGTCCCTGTTGTTTTTTCTCCGCACTTTAAGACTTTAAAACCAGCCGGCGTCCTGCCAGCGCTGAAGCCTCTGCTTTGTTTTCACACCCTATGTTTGTGTAACTCTGCCTCTCGCTGACATTCGCTCCTAAGCTCGCTCCCTCTCTCTCTTTCCCTCCCTCCCTCCCTCCGTTCTTTGCATCCGACGTGTCGTTGTTGATTTATACCAAAAGTCGTCATGTTGCAGCAATTTGAATGGATTTAACTGTGTGTGTGTGTGTGTGTGTGTGTGTGTGTGTGTGTGTGTGTGTGTGTGTGCGTGTGTGTGTGCGTGTGTGCCTATAATTCTGCCAATTCTGCAATTTTTACATGGTCAACATATTAGACCTCGAGGCAACCAGGTGTGAAGTGTAGGAAAAGTGAAATGAGTTGCTCCTCTTTCTGACTGTGGCTGCTCATTAACTGGTGAAGGAATCATGCTGCTGCCAGAGTTCTCTCTGTATTTGGGTTTGTTCGGGTCCACCGCTTTTTGGATCCTGTCTAATTATCCTTGGGCTTATTAGGGCTGGGTCTGATTTTTCTTGTATCCCTGTCATATTGGGTCCAAAATGATGCATATCTGGTTCAGGTAGGTATTCCGAAAGTTTGGGACCTGGTCTAAAATGTTCTCCCCATAAAGACCTCAAGCCCCCGGCGATGAGACTAGCATGCAGAATGTTTGAGTGGTGTGGTATTCAGTGAATACCTTCACAAGTATAGCATTATGCAGGTGTGTGTGTGTGTGTGTGTGTGTGTGTGTGTGTGTGTGTGTGTGTGCGTGCGTGCGCTCTACAGTTCTCCCTCAATGCACAAGCACTTTTATCCACCACACGTTTACAAATGGCACATGTCCTGCTCCACGCTATTTGCTCCAAACCTCCATCCATACTCTGCCAACCCCCTGTGCTGCTGTAATCCAGTAGAGGTAAGCAGTAATTATGAAATGGCCTTTTAAGTCCCCTCCAGTTATTAAAGCCATTCATCTAGTCGGAGGCTGAATACACATGGCCCATATGTCCCCATTCTCTCATACATCTAAACAGCTAAACCCAATTACTGCCAGAGCAGCGCCTCCATCCAGCTTCATCCTCTGCCTCTGATACAGCTGAGTGCATTCAGATAGTGACGGAGGGATGCTTAATGATTGGACAGGTCTTTAATTGGAGTGGAGTTTTGATCGGCCATAACATGAATTGGATTTGCTTTTGCTGGCTTTACAGTTGTCTGAAGTGATTTGGTTTGAAGTCAAGTTTGTCGTATGTTAGGAAGTCAGAATGAAGAATATGCTGTAGATACCCACTAAGGCTAGCCTGGTTGACACCAGACCCTTCTCAGTTGTAACTGAAAGTGGGTCTGGACAAGCTTCATTCGCAGCCCACTTCCAAAGCGGCGTCACCAACGGACGCCGCTCTGGGCATAATTGGATAGTCAGACCAACGATTCGGGTGACGTAGCAGCGACAGCGGCATCAACGGGTTGCTGTGCTTCGGTGGCCGTCATATTGAATGTAAACAAAAAGCTGCTCGCCGTCACTGTGCTATCGTCATCATGTAAAGCCTGCCTCAACGGCTGTGATTGGTGCCTCGATTTGGAAAGATTGGAAATGGGCTTGAATGGGCTCTTGGCCAGACGGACTTGCAGAGCAAATCTCAAATTTGCTGGAAGTTCGTCAGGGTTTTCCCAGGCTACTCTAAGGCAGTCAAATGTGTATTAATCCTCAGATGAAAATAGTCCCTAATAAATGCGCTTATCACCCCTGTTTGATGATGTGTTTGCTAAAACCTAAAGTGCCCAGCTGTTTTAGGTGATTACTGAGCCTTTAAAAAAAAAAAAAATGAATTTTTTACCAATTCTGAAAGATTTACATCTTCAGTAGGAACCAGTGGGATTGGGGCAGAGCACCACAGCCAGAGTAGGAAAGTGTGAAAGTTCTGAGAACGTTACGCTGCAACACATTTTTGATTTTGGCTTTTTCATGAGATGTTTTGTCCATGCCTACAGTACATGCGTCATGCCACGCTTTTGACTCTTTAGACGTCTCACATGTCATCATAGGTTTGCTCCAATAAAGCTTTAAAAGCCTGTATTCAGTACATTTAATCTAAGATGAAGCAATGCTATTAGTGTCATGACAGACCTATTGTGTGTTCTTTCCATTACTTTGTGTAGTTTAAAGAACGTAAATACATTCATAGACATTTATTGAGATGAGATTTGTTAATATCTATTGTAATTCACGTTGTTATGGCTTCACTTGCATTAAATAACTTTTATTGCAACAGTGTAACACAGGAAGGGGACCCTTCTATTCCTTTTAACAGTGTGTTTAATGCTTCTATTGGATTAAATTCAATAACCTTTATTGTATAAGGGTGACACTGAGAGCAGGCTTTCTTTTACAGGTGTGTGTGTGTGTGTGTGTGTGTGTGTGTGTGTGTGTGTGTGTGTGTGTGTGTGTGCATGCGTGCTTCCAATGTGTTTTCTTTATAGAGGATTGCAGGTCAGAGCCTGTTTTACAGGTCTCCAGAAAAATGGCTCCGGGTTTTATTGGCCAGTCCTGAGATTGGATGCTAGATGGAAAAGTGTGTGTGTGGATCTGTGACCTACATGTGTGTTTCTATAAGCATATCTGTGAGCACTGTAGTGATTCACATGTGTGTGTGTCTGTGCTACCTGTACCCGTTTTAAAGAACTATGGCTGGAAGCAACAAGCCCCTTTTCACTGTTGGCCATAGTGTCTCCTTGGCAACTCACCGTCATCCTTCACACGCACGCACGCACACTCACACGCACACACACACACGCACGCACGCACACTCACACACACACACACACACACACACACACACACACTTGCTCCGTACCACCACTGCCACCCCCAGTGGTTTTGATGAAGGGGGCACTTTCTTGTAACCGTGGCAACCTTTCAGCCAGTGTGCTGCAAAGCTGCTTGCTGCGAAGCACATTGTAGTCCAGTTGATAGGTAAGTGTTAAAGGCCTGCTGAGACACTGTGGGAGGGTTCAGCAGCGTGCCAGGGTTTGTATTGGGATATGTGTAAGTGTGTGTATGTGTATGTTTTGACTGGTACAACCATATTAAGTTTAATATAAATAAGACAATATCTTGTTTAATAGTTTGGTGTTAGCCACCCGGTTGATTGGATAGTGTAATAGGTAAGACACGGTGGCCGGGCTTAGCAGTGTGGGTATGTGTGCGTAAGTCTGAGTGGTGTATTCAATTTGTACTGCACACAGAGTTGGTATGGCAAAGCCTGTAATTTGGACATTTCTGCAGTTGATTTACTCTTGTGTTCATTGGGTGAAATCATTCGAGAGTTACTGGCAGACTTATTCAGAACCGACAGACATTTAGAGTCAGACTGCAATTATTATCTTTAAATTATTCACACAAAATATCAGTATTGATAATGTTTTGACCCGCGTGACATAAAAGTAGAGAATCAGTTGTATCGGTGTGCCTCACCCTGACAGGTTGCAGGTGTGTCACTCTCACTTTTAAAGTACAAAGCAGCAACATGGAGCGGTGTAAGTCTTTGCAGGGCCTGTCAGCACAGCAGGACCCCAAGGCTACGTTTTAGGCGAAGACTTCCCTGTTCAATACAGACTAGACAGCCTTTACCAAAGTCACAATATACACATTGAGATGGGTGCAGGTTAGGCATGTGTGTAGGTGGATGTTGGCAATTGTTGTGCATACTGTACATCTACTATATGCAAGCAGGTGTGGGCTTCTGAATGGGTGTTTGTGGATACTTGAGAGTGTTTGTGTGTTTAGAGTGAAATGCAAGCTCCATTTTAATGTGGTAATTGGCAGGTTCTGTGTTTTCATCATTTTCATTTTTTTCAACATTGTTTGGGCATTAAGGTTGTTCCTACACCACATATCCCAGAAGTCATTTGTCCATCAAATGTTGAGTAGTATTGTTTAATATTTTTTTTTTTTACCTTTTGAAAGTTTTCTTACTACGATAACACTGGAGTCTCATTGATACATTAATGACACAACGCTTTATGTGGTGGTCATCAGTTTTAATTATGTCAGCTTTGTTTCTATGTAGAAAAAGCTTCAAATAAAATGGAGGGAAAAGCTGATTTTCATGGCCAGTGACTTCCCAGTTCTCGACTGTTTAACTCAAACAATCTTCTGGGACTTGAATAAGAAAAACGGCACATGGAAACACATTGCTTGGGAACTACTTTCTATTTTCTCTTATTTTTACTAGAGAAAATAACTGCCCAGGCACCACAGAGTTTGTAAAATGATGAGGCATTGGCTGCAATTGCTGGTCAAAAGAAGCCGGTCAGAGGCGTTTGTCAGAGCTGTAGGAAATTTAGAAAGCAATCAAAAATCGGGTCCAAAACACCACACAACAGCAGCTTAATACATCAAATATTTACCCATAATCCAACAGTGAAGTGTTTTGAATGCTTTGTGTATTATCCAATTTCTACAAAGAGTACTCTTTAGCTTCACTCATTCACTTCAGACTTTTAAGCTCCTTAATTTGATGTTTCTTACTGTAATGCACCTTGGGTGTTCTTGACTACTCTCCTGAAGTTTATACTGCGTGTACTTTCTAAAACATTTTTTAATCAAAGAACTGAAAAGAGATATTTTTGTAACAGTTAATCATATTTTGTACTGACAATTCAACTGGGAGGTTAATGTCCATCTAAGCTTTTGAAGTGCTCCCACTGCCATTACCTTTTCTTTGCAGAAAATGTTACTTCTGCAACCTTGACAAGCAAAATAAGCCCTCCCACTTCGCTACTCGCTAATAGAGTGAGATAAAAAAAGAAAAGACCAAACAGAAAGTGAAGAGGTGACATTATTGCTTGATCTTGGTTGGAGGAGTGTTACAGCTGTGAAGGGCATTTCCACCATCCTGGCCTGTTTGGCTGTTAGGCTGTTTGTCAAATATGCGCACCAGCTTGAATCAGTAGCAATCAGGCAGGCATGATGCGAACGGATCCGTGAGAGCATCTGCTGGCACAGCGGGCAGCGATATGTGATAAACGCTGATTTCACCCTCCATTGGATCGAGCTGGCGATGATAGCCACCTCTCCCTCGCTCATCCATCCTATTAAACCCTCATTATTCATTTACCTCCAGCCTCAACCGCCTGACATGCATGGAATGAGAGAACTCGCTGCCCCACACACAAACACACATATTTGTGCTCATATTTCTTCTCCTATTTCATCTGAAGTGGTCAAGGACACACGCCACTATCTCATGCCGGCGGTATCGTGACGTTTACATTTTTTGTTGTTTTTTTGGACCAAAATTTCCACATTTTGTAGTGTGCACACACACACACGCCCACACGTTCAGACACACACAGTTTCTCTATATAGTGCAGCAGTGCGCTGGCAAGGAGCTTAATTCTATCAGGCTGCGAGCTGGACAGCCGTAATTACATTTGTGACACAAATCCTGCCTCTCAAATTGAGCGTTTTATTCCTGAGCGCTCCCCCCTCTCTATTTATAACCCCTTATTCCCCATAAATCCCACTTCCTCTCAGAAAGTCAATTTAGGACTTAAAAGGCAGCAATGCCCGCTTACTTTTCACCCCCCTCCTTCCACTCTTTTGCCGCTTCAGTTTCACTTCCCCTTTCCCCCGCTCTTCTTCGGAGCTTTGAAGCCTCTGAAATAACGTCTTAAGCAGCGAGTGCCAATGATGCGAGAAAGTCATCCCTACAGGAAAGTTTTCAGACAGGAAAAAAAAAAAAAAAAAAAAACGCTGCTTGCAACCTGTCTGTAACTTCTTTGAAGACTGCTTGTCACTGCTACATTGTGATACACAACTGGGATGGGTTATTGTGCAGTTTCTTTTCTGTTTTTTTTCTCCACCACTCTTGGTCACCTCTCCTTTAATTTCTCACACAGCGTGTCCAACTTTGGCTTGACATTCACTCTCTCTTCTCCTTTGTCTCATTTTCTCCATTTTTTCCAACAGCTCTGCATTTCCTCAAATCTTCCCTTTCTCCTGGTGCCTCCTCCCTCCTGCTCTCCGATCCCCTGCTGAATCAGCTGTGGCCTTCATCACTTTCCCGCTCCTCCGACTTCCCTTTTTTCCTCTCTCGAGTTGGAGGCCATACCTGAGTACAGTATGATGGCAGTTCATTTATCCTCCCTCTCTCTCTTGCTTGTGCACAAGCCTGTCAGATCCCATAGTGCTGCTCCTCACCTGTCCCTGTACCACTCCACCTCATTGATTGTTTCTTTCCCCCTCCTTTATCTTGCTCCTATAGGACTCTGACTTTCTCCTCATTTCTGTCAAGCCTGTTTCTCACCCTCTCTCCTCTGCTTCCCTCTACCTCTCCCTCTCTTTCTACATGTCATCTTCATAGCGTTATAGTTCTGGTTCTCACCTCTTTGAGCTTCAATCCAAAAAGCTATATCCATTAGGGAGAAAGTGTGTGAAGTGACGCTGATTGCTCAGGTTATCAGCTGATTGGTCAGGCGAGCTGCCCTGAAGAGCCAGGGTCTGCCCGAGGTTTCTGCCTGTTAAAAAGGAGTCTTTCCCTGCCACTGTCGCTTGCTCTTGGGGGAGAATTGTTCGGTCTCTGTTAATTATAGACTGCGGTCTAGACCTACTTTATCTGTAAAGGGTCCTGAGATAACTTCTGTTGTGATTTGACACTACAAATAAAATTGAATTAAATTAAACAGTCATACAAAGTTTGAAAGGCCGACTCCATCTACATCTAAGCTTTACATTTTCAGGCCAAGATATCAATATCTTTTGTATATTCTTTATAACTATAGATTAGAATATAATTTCAATGTATGTATAATTGTTATGTGTTTAGATATGTATTAATTTATTCCAAGTAACCATCGTAAAGAGTCTGTAATTCTGGTCCAGTCCAGACTCAATAAGATTTAAGACTTAAATAGTTTTCTTTAATCTTTAATCCTGCTTTAGTAAACATGGCATGACCTCACGCTTTAAAATATGTTTGTGTATGTGTATTTTGTTCTTACAGGGTTCCTTTTAAAGTTTTAGAGCTTGTATTTGCAGTACTCAATGCTATTTTCCTCATATGTTTAGATAAGATAAAGGAATTACGTTAAATCCAGCCGCCAATACAATTAAAGAGCACGCAAAACACAAAGCACAAAAAAGGGGGAGGAAGAAGAGCAAAAAAAAAAATAGTTTTCAAGAGATGACTAAAACGTGTGTGAAAGATGAGGCATGTTGGCTAAATGCTGCCATAAACTTTGGACAGCCTTGAACTGGTTCAGTAGACGCAGTGCACAACTTTACACTGGATGAGTCCTAATCTGGCACAAATAGACCAAGTATGGACTCATTCCAGTGCACCGTCCCGTAACTCATCCGGAATGTCCCAGCTTCTTCTTCCCCTCCTGCAATGAACTGATCTCAGCCTCTGTTCAATCTCAGGGAACATTAATACTTAAGAAAGTTTAATGCAGAGGCCCTTTTAATTAAGGAAATATTAATGTAGGAGATGATAATGTTTTGTAAGCAGTGGAGGGAATTTAGCTAAAAGCTTATGATCTCAATACCCAGATTCACTTTGATGTTTGAAATCATTCTGTCTCATTTTTATCAGTGGCAGCATATCTCATTTTTGGAGCACACTTCCCTCCTCCTCCATCAACCGGGCTTCTCCTGCCCTCCCTTTCTCCCTCTCATCCTGTTTAACATCCGTCCACCTCATCGCTCACAGGCCCTCCCACCCTCTCATGTCTCTTTCGTTTCTCAGAACCGTCAGCTGATGGAGCGCTGGGCCCGACCCTGGGCCTGTGGAAGTCCAGCTCCCTTGAGAGTCTCCAGACGGCCGTGTCGGAGGCCAAGCAGAGTCACAGCCAAGCCCAGGTGCCCTTCCACCGCCCGCGGCCGCACATGGTCCGGGGGCGGGGGGCCAACCAGAGTTTCCGCCTCGCCATCGACAAGTCCTATGATGGACCTTCTGAAGACGGTAAGGCTTCTCATTCGCATTTTGGAATCAGAAAGAGTGGGCTCAGACTTTACAGAGATGTAAAATTATACGCCAAAAAGAAAGCACCAACACCTCAAAGAATGTTCCTTTTCTAATGTCGGACTGTCACTATTGCTGTAATATGGGATTCTTTCCTAGACATTGTATCCATTTTAAATTAGACCCTACACTGCCAATGCACATCCCTTAGCTTTTACAACACACTGGCACTCAAGAAGAGCCAGAGGCCTGCCAAGGGACAGTGCTTAGCCTAAGTACCTTAATGAAATGCTACGTGATTTTATCCACTCAGCAATTTAGGAAGAACAACTTTATATCTTACAGCAGCATATTTTTTAAGCTCTACCTGGTGAACTCACAGACATGTGTGTGTGTGTGTGTGTGTGTGTGTGTGTGTGTGTGTGTGTGTATGTGTGTGTGTGCGTGTGTGTGTGCGTCCGTGTGTGTGATTACTGAGGAAATGATCCTCTGTGTTAGCTGAAATGTGCGACAGAATGTTGACTAATGATCTTTGGAAAAGAGTGTGAAAAATAACCCGTCTGCAGTTGTATTAGAGGAGAAGTCTGACTTCCACAGCGTTTGGCGCAGAATGACAGTTATAAAAGTTATATTTTCTGTCTTTAGCAGGTCACCCAAATCTGTGTTCTGATACTTTATACATAAAACCACAAATGACAATCACTGTAACGACTGTTGGACCCACTTAGGTTGGCTTTCATGTAGGTGTAGGGGAAAATTCAACTGGTATAACTGCTCCTAGTTGTCATCCAGGTGCAGAGACTTGCCTCTGGCCAGCCCCCTTCACTGGGAGAAAGACTACCTCATAAAGGACTAACTAGCTTTACTGAACAGATGCCTCAACAGCACAGTGAAACGTACATGCATACTGATTGAAATGATTCATGTGATACATGCAGCTGCATTTATGAGCATGTCTTCCAGCTGTGTGCGTCCATTGCAACCTCTGCCCTTCGCCCTCCTCAGACATGTCAGAGGAGAGCTCGGGCCCTGAAACGCCCGTCAGCGGCTCCTCTCGCCAGGACCTGGACGCAGAGGACGGCAAGACGAAGAAGAAGAAAACTAAAGGGAAGAAGAAAGAGAAAAAGAGCAAAGGGAAGAAGAAAACAGAAGATTCTGTGGATGATCCGGAGAAGAAGACCAAAAAGAAAGGATTTAGCATCTTGAGGTAGGAAATCTGGATATCCTTTAATACTTTAACCTCCATGTAAGTCATGAGTCACGTAGTTTTTTACTTTAAACAACATATGTGGGGAAAAGCAGTTCCACAGACTGCCATGACGGTACCTTGATTCTCTAAATTTTAAAAGGCCGGCTGCCAAACTAGAAACATGTGAGCTGAAACAGAGCAGGTAACGAGGCTTGTGCTTCGTCACTACTCCAAAACCCCAAGGTCTTCCTGGAGGATCAACAACGCAGTGATTACTTTTGTTTTCAAACTGAACAGATTTTCAGCTGAGACTTGGTGCTATTGGCTATTTTACTTTGCTGTGCTGGTGTGGCACAGATTGTTCAGGTTGTGAAGGTAGGGGTGGCAGTAGCTCAGTCCGTAGGGAGTCCACAATCAACTGTACCAAAGTACAGAGTGTGGATTGGTAGCTGGAGATATGCCAGTTCACCTCCTGGGCACTGCCAGGTGCTCTTGAGCAAGGCAAGGTACCCCCCCCCCCCCACCACTGGGGATCAATAAACAGTATAAATTATAAGAAAATTTAATTATAAATTAAATTATAACAAAATATCTGATGCATCGCCCCTGTACTGTAAACCGTACAATTTAGGTTTTTATGTAGGAATCGATGGAAAACAGCAGCACCCTGCCCTAGTTTCCCCCTGGTTAAATTTCAACAAATTACCCACAGAGCCCAGCAGGATTATGGGAAGTTGGATTATTGGATATGAACACAACCTTCGCTGTAATGGAGGGTATCCATTATCTCTCAATCCAAGTAAAGTCCCGCCGACACTGTACCAACCCAAGCCGCTTGTCACCCCCTTTATCAACGTGTCCCCATCGTGATTGTGGCGGTCCAATCCTCCAACAGCAATCCTTATCTATTGGCAGTGACACGGTGTGGTCAGTGTATCACTGCACTTCCAACACTTGAGATTCAATTAGGCTGTGGCGAGAGATAGCGCAGGCTGAGCGTTGGCCTACAGATGGCAGATAAGAATCCAATCGGCCACAGTGTCAAGGGCGGTAATGGAAGAGATGTTCACATGGTTAGGCTGGCGGTGGAGAGTAGGGCAAGATGAAGGACACACACTCAGAGAGCCAGAGTTCCATACAGGAACACATGTCAGAAAGGTTGCAGTTGAGTGTAAACCCAACTAAAATCCTGTCCAGCTTGCGCTGTATTTACCCAATGAAATGTACTTTACTTTCTCTTTGTTGTGAATAGTTCCCTCTATTACACACATCAAGCTTCTGCTGTTTCTCTGCAGCAGAATGTGTAGCAGCTGACACTGCTAGCTGTGTGACAGATTGTGTTTATATGTTTGGAAGGTAATCTCTGCATCTATACTCCACAAGCATACAGGACCATTTCCTTTTTTTTTTCCTTGTGTCTCATTTCATATGTTGGAGCTGGGATTTCTGTTTCTGTGTTCTTTCTGTTTATACTCTCTTTCCATCTCCCTCTTTTGGTCATGCCTACTCTTACTTATGAAAGAGTTAGTAGCTCGTACAATGAAGGAAGGAATCAAAGGCAATTAGTTAAACAGTTGTCTTTATTAAGGCTGCCCTCTAAAGATTGATGTGGCAGTCACGGAGCCGTCAATTCAAACCTCATGTTGTCATTCGGAGCATCAGACCTTTTTTTATTGCTGGGTCATTTTACACATACATGTAGCAACCACTGATGCGCAGTAACGCGTTAGAAGTAACGCGTTACTGTAATCCGATTACTTTTTTCAAGTAACGAGTAAAGTAAGGGATTACAATTGCAAAAACAGTAATTAGATTACTGTTACTTCCCCGTAAGCAGGCTGCGTTACTGCGTTACTTAACCGTGATTTTGTTTCGTGAGACCGTGCGCCGCGACGTCAGTGGTAAACACCGAAATGTGTAGTGTTGAAGAAGAGACAACATGGAGCACGGGAGAGAGCAGGACCATGCATGCAGCGTTTAATGCTTGGACGTACCGACATTACTTTGAGTTTGACTCGGTTAAAGGTGACAAAAACATCAGCGTCCGCTGTACACTCTGTGTGGGAAGAAAACTTTTATCTACAGCGAAAAATTCCACTTCAAATCTGAGCAAGCACCTAGCAAGCCGGCACAGGAATGTGAAACTCACTGAAAAAAAAACCTGAACCCCCAACTGACATGACCGCTGCGGCTACATCCAATTCCACTGGGCAAACCTCCGAGGGCCCCTCTCCTGCTAAACAGGTGAAAATAGACTTAAAAGCGACAGGACTTAGTGTCGCTGAACTGAAGAAGCTCGTCGCTGGCTATATTGTCGAGGACATGCTGCCAATTTCCACTGTTTTATTCAGGTCGTGCATCATAGTTTTGAAAAGTAACTTAACTAGTAAAGTAACTAATTACTTTTGAAAATAAGTAATCCGTAAAGTAACTGGATTACTTTCTTGGAGAAGTAATCAGTAACTAATTACTATTTCCAAGTAACTTGACCAACACTGGTAGCAACACAGTTTAAGTGTAAATTACCTCACTGTAATGCTAACTGTGAGGGAAATAGGGAAAGTGGGCTCCATAGTGAGAGATTTATGATTGGGATGCACGAATTTTGATTTCCTTTTGACTGTGTGGAAGTCTGATGTTTTCACATCACGGACGATCATGTTAGATGCCAGTAAAGCGTGAGTCTTACAGGTAAAAGGTGAGACTTTAGGCATTGTAGGAGCCTAGTGTGTGGCAGCGGCTCTGCAACTGCTCTGGACTGTAGAGTATGAATAATACAGCATTTCTCATCATTCTAGGTGACGTGTATTAGTGAAAATGCACCGGATATAAGGTTGACTATTATTTCAAACCTGTTTTTATAACCAAAAGCTTGAACAACCTTACTAAATAAAATGAAGAAGCCCCCGCACTTTAAGTCAACTTGGAAATCACAGCCCTAGTCTTTATCCCATGCTTGCTTTTATGCATGTTATGTGAATGCTGGCACACCAATGCATGTAGTTACACAGACATACAAACACACACACACACACACACACACACACACCATTCTCGTTTTTCTCGTTCTCATCCTTTTGAATTGGCAACAATAGCCAGAAACACTCAAATCCAGCCCACTGTTCAGGCTGAGTGCTTTTCTAACTCAACAATAGAACAGTCTTGTATGAAAAGCTTCCCGATTGTTGCACCACCACCATCATACTAGCCTTTCTCTCCCTGGCCTTTATCTGGCCGACTTGATCGTTATTGAACTTGAAATATGACTTAATTAGCTGGAGTATTGCACGGTTCAATCTAATCGCAGCTCTCAAATGTTATTGTACTCCAATGGCAGCATTAGGAAAAGGCCAAATTATAAACATATGACCTCAATTTACCTCCGCAATGGAAGTGTGCACAACAGCAGCTAGCACAACAAATGTTGGAAGTCGGCCCTGTCCTTTCATCAGCAGCCATAAATATTTAGTTTAGCTGCGCTAGTATTTGAAGAACAAGTTGTTTTTGGCGGCAGTATGTTGCCAACAGCTGGGTGTAAGGTGACCTCTGGAGATCACATTTGTCGTGGCAGCATTTGTTTTTCTGCTAAATCCATGTTATTATATGATCACTTCCTAACTCTACATACAGTGTGTCCTATCTCTGCAGAACTGGTGTGAGTCTCACACCTGCTGGCATCATGGAAGTGCTTCAATTAAATGTCAACAATTAGGGAAGGCTGATGTAGGAGGGAGATATAAAAGGTTGAAAGGTTCCGACACCCATACTCTTTGGTCCAATTAATATTGAACTAGCTACACTTATCCAGCTGTCATTACAAAGGACTCTAATTGGCCTTATCGGGGTGCAATCATCTGTGATGGTCAGATGTGATTCAGAGTATATTTAATATTATCATCTGTTGAATTTTAGTGGAATTGTATCATGATGATATGATTGTATTACAGAGCTGGGCGATATGGAGAAAACCAAATATGATATTTTTGGACCAAACACCTCGATATCGATACTGTAGGGTTGACTTTTGGTGCTTTCACAAAATATTTACACAATGAGATTTTTGACAAATACTCATCAGTAATGTGGATATCATGACTACGTGGGTGAAGGCAAATAATGAAACAGCTAGAACAGTCTGGTAAATTCAGAGAATGACATCACTTTACTGTACTGCAGCCTTTAAAATCAGGAAAAGACAACACTTCTGCCATATTACGATATAATGATATCCAAAATCTAAGACGATATCTAATCTTGTGTCACGATATCGATATATAATCGATATATTGCCCAGCCCTATTGTATTATGTTATTGTTTTACATAACACACATTCTTCATGCTGCGACTTGAGACAAGTTTTTTTTTTTCAAAAAGACTGTAATTAAGTAGCTGTAATTAAAACCTTTAACGAAGTTTTTGTTGTATGCATGTGAAGAGTTTGTTGTGCTGTAATGCATACTAGTTAAACACAGTTCATTGCATTGAAAATAAATGAAAAAATAAACTGGATTATTTTATATGTGATTTTGTTTGCATTTGCCACATTGTGTCGTGCCACATGTATCGATGGTGGGATAAAAACATTCAATGTTAGTGCTCATAGTGATTCAAAAGATGCTTAGCAAAGACTTATATTTTACCATATACGTAGAGTTAGATGCCCTCAGATGTGGCTTCTGCTTGTTTTCATCTCCCCGTTCGCATCCTGTCTCCCTGATTGCTAAATAAGCCAAGACAAATGGCAGTGCCCTTCAGACCTTCCTCTGTAGAGGTTGACTGCCTCTCTCGTCTGTATTCAGCAGACAGCAGTGAAGTCTTTGCCTATAACGTAGCCTCGGGGGCTGCGCCACTGACAGGCCGCAGAAAGACAGTGGAACTCAGCCTGCACTGCTGTTTTCTCTCACATCTGCACACTCCAATAGAACAAAGAGGATAACCTGGTCAGGGGTTTCAGATGTCTTCATCAAACAAGGATATTTACATTCCACTTTCTTATTTTAATAAAAACCTTTGCCAACAATATTTTTTCAGAAAGTAAAGGCTAGGGTTCCATGTGCTCTAGTCTATACCACATATTTGCACAAGTTTTTCATCTTTGGGAAGTTGTTCGTGGCATCAATTCTAGTGTGCACGGCTTATGCTTGAGCTCCTACTTGTTTTTGTGTGAGGATTAGACATATTATGGTTTGATCCAACATGACTAAATCAGGAGGTCAGGGTTTGAAGGATAAAGCTTGTGACTAACATCATCTTGTGTCATCAAGCGAGCGTCGCTCCCAAGTGACATTCTGCTGAATGGCGAAGCTGTGTGTATTTGTACGTTCTGCATGTGACTCCATTTGCATCTTGAGTGGGTGTCAACCAATCACTGGCTGTGTCATTGCTCAACTGCCCCACCAGCCCTGCTGGGCACTGACACATCCCGTCTGTCTCCACATCCCGTCACTCACTCAGTCAGTCAGTCAGGATCAATGTTTAGCTGTCGCTATCAGCACACGTCCCGCTGTGACAGCGCCCCTCCGCCAATTTAAGGGACATGAAAGCCTGGCGTTTTGATCCGTTGTTTACAAATCCACATACAACATGATATATCCTCTTCTCCCCCACACTTCTCTGTTTGCGGCGCTGAAGAAATCCGACAGGGATGCAAGCCAATTAGCGCCGTCCGTTCCGCTCTTATCCTATCGCAGAGCAGCAGGATGTGCAGTGGTGGGCTGTACTCTACAGAACCAAAGGCTTGTTGTCAAACTGCATGATGATTTCTGATGGATTACTGCTGTCATTGTGCACTCCTCATTCCCTTTCCTTAAGCCCTTGCTCCCTTCCTCTTTTTGTATCATGACTTTACTTCCTTCCTTCCCGACCTTCCCTTTTTCTTTCTGTCCTTCGTAACTTCCCTGTGCCATCTTTCTTGTCATCTCTTGGCTCTATGCTTGAGTGTTTCTTTCCCAATTCATCTCTCTGTTTCCTTGACTGAACTATTGATTTAACCAGGCTACATTAGACAAAATGAGCTCTCAAGTCCCACTTGAATTCACACAAGTTTGTGATTATCTCTGATTAAATGTGCTAATATGAGCTCTGTGAGGTCCCAGAGACCTCCTGCCAATTAAACAAGCACAAGGCTTTGTCTTTGTGAAGTATCTGTCGTCGGTGCTCTTTCTTTTCTTTGTCTGCTTTGTTATAATTACCCAGTTATTGTCCTGTTTATTCTAAACAAACCAAAGTATCATTTCCTGTGCTTCAGAGAACATCCCAGAAAAAGAGCGCTAGTGGGTGTTTATAACTGCAAATGTAAAAGCTTTAGCTGGCTGTAGCACTAATCACTGTTTTGTTGGCAATATGGAGTACAGAAACAGATCTTAACAGATTCACAGATTGTGACTTTAAACACATAAGAACAGCAAAGGAAAGGAAGGAAGGATAGAGGTAGACAACTATTGGAATGGGCCCTGGTTGTCAAAAGTGTTGGTAGGCATACCAAAATCCCTCTGACATGTTTGTGTGGGTGTCTTAGCGGTGACTCTAAGCTGTGATAGGGCTAAATTGGAGGTGCATTACCTAATCCCACCGTTGGTTAATGCGCTGCTAGTGGATGTCTTTGATCCACCATCTCATCTGGCATTTAAGGGCCGTTAGCTGCGCTGAAATGGAATATGGAGTGGACGCTTCAAGGGAGTATTTATTAGTGTTAGTATTCTCTTTTGTAAAATATGCATAAGGCCATACATTTTGCACACAGGACAAATCTCCTGTGGAAAAGCATTATCGCTCACTCTCACTTCTCTATTCATCTCTTTATATTTCCATAAATAACATATGTGAAAGCCACAAATCACTTTCATTGCAACACTTGACATGTACGGTGCACACTGCCGAGGCACACTAATCAGGGCTGCCTTAAATACATGTTCCTAGGGAAGGAAAAGCCTTGCAGACTATAGTCACACACTCGTACATGTTGTGTATGTTGGCCAGAGGTTGGAATGATTGAAATGGAGAAGCAATCATGCAAATCCCACCGAGGGTTAATGTCACCTCTCTTATCTGCTGTTGGCTTTAACCTGCAAATAGCGGAACCGAGAGCTGGGTATCTGTGTGAATATACATTAAATACACCGTGTGAATCATATGTTCTTTGTGTTTGTAAATTTTTTCTTATTCAAGATCAGTCCTTGTTTTTTGAAGCCATTATGGCTCTCAAGCTTATCTGCCATTACAATTCCTAATGCAGTTTTCCCACCAAACCTCTTAACCCCCGAAACTCACAGCAAGCAGTGAATCACCCTTCCTAGAGAGAAAGCAGTCTTACAATAACAGCTATTTCTGTTTTCCTTTTTATAATTCTGATTTGTGCACAATTTTCTCTCCGCGAGACTCCCGCCGCCCTTAATATAAAAAAGCTGCCAAGTATTTTTTCCAGTCGTTGAAAATGAGCTTTTTCGCAAAGCAGAAGCAGCTTCCTATACCCTCTATTGAGGCATAATTCTAATTTACAACTTTGCCATGGAGGCAAACAGACACGGGCGCTATCACCGTCGGCAGCCGCCGGGAAAAAAAAACAAATTAACTTTTTTCCCTCTGTTTCTACCCTCCATCCAGCGCGATGGGCAGCTTTCCTGAAATGATGTGCGGGTTTATTGGTGTTGATGTGAGCTGTCAGTCAAATATCAGAGGGTTGGGGAATTGACAGTGGAGATGATGAGGAAATCCTCATGCATATATATCAGCTGATAAAGGGACAGTCACAACAGGCCTTCTCACCTTCTTTCCACCTCTCCCCCGTCTTTTGTCGCTCTCTACATCACTCACGCCTTCTCACACGAAAGGCTTTTATGTTTCTTGTCTTTCATGCCCTGGCTACACCTGCCTCCCTTTCCTCTTCTTCAGCCACACCGTTTGGCACAGAGCTGTCTCTTATTTACTGCAGGCAAGGGAGAGGAGGGCTAAGGCAGGGATGCCGACTCACTCTTCTGCAGTTTGACCGTGACGTGGCTCCACTGGAGCAGTTGAAGAATTAATTGCTTTATTCATGGGCTTCAAACAACTTGTTTACCTCCTTCTTCCCAGGAAGTTTTGGGAACTATACTCTTTAATTATACACTCTCTTGTCTAACTTCTTTAATCAGCCACCTTATCTATTATGTATCAGTTTGCCTAATGCTACAATACTGATTTAAATCCTCCGTTATGTAAGGAGCAATCTTCAGAAAGCTAACCACTCGCTAATGTGCTCTAGAGTTTTGCCAGTAGCTGTCACATTTTTCAAATGGCAGAGATCTCATTTGGAAATGAACATTTTTATTTCTACCGGTAACGTCTGTGACTCATCCAACTGAGGAACATGATACCCACATTTGTATAGTGAATTATTGCCCATAAGGTAATTGTCAAACGAGATGGTGAGCTGAGACTTCCATTTGTGTTGATCAGTTTCGCGATCCATCAATTCCTATCGAGTTATGACATTTGAATTGACCCCGAGGGAGGGACGCTTTGAAGTGCAGACACATTCGTATCGGCCAGACAGCTCAGCGGCATTTCGGCAGCCGACTGCCCATCACTCACCGGCCAATTAAAGGTATTCATGTGGCCACAGGAAGCAGGACATGACCAATTAGCATTCAATCTGACGTACCCCATGCACACACATACACTCAAAGCACGGGGCGCCAGGAAGCGATTCCACCTCCAATGGCGGTTATGTCCCATACAGTCATCTTCATGCCATGAGTGATGGATGGACTTCCTCTGTCATTTAATGTCTGCTAATGACACGCACATGCAAGAACACACACACACAACCTCCCTCTCTACTTGTGTTTTTCCTTGCCTCCTCACGTACCTACCACTGAAACACGCAGAGAGCGTGACCTCAGCTTTCCAGACGGAGAAGGTTAAGTGTTTCTTGTCTGAGGATGTGCGGAGGGCCCGAGGAGCCAAGAGTCTAACCTTTCCCAGTCTGCCAATGGCTGTCATCTGGAGTCACGGTGACCTAGCCTTTCCCCCAGCCTCCAGCTGGGAAAATGTTAAGGATTTTGAAAAAGCATTACAGAGTTCACAGATTTTTCAGCATTGCCAACACTATGCAGCTAAATCTATTCAAATATTTGTTCACTCACATTAAAACCCTAATCTTGCACTCAATTCTAAACTATTGAACATTAATTAAAATGCATGTACGCACTTTTTTTTGGGGGGGGGGCTGTATATACTCACACACAGACAACATAACCAAACCACCCTCCACAGTGGCAGGGTGTGGGAAAGAAGCGTGGAGCCCAGTGGTCTCGTTAAATATTAATGGCCTCCCTGACAGAAGTGGGGAGGGAAGAGAAAAGACGAGACAAATTGCCGGTGTCAAGCACGATTTTTGTGTGGAATTGCTAAAATATGACACGAATCAGAATGCAAACAATTAAAGGGGAAGCCCATATTTCACCAGGCGGCCCATGGACGGCGCAGCACTCCAGCAACTGAGCAAAAAAACTCTCCCTCCCCATCCTTTGCTTTCCGCCCTGCTCCACTCTCGGTTTTCCTTCCCTCTCTCGCTCTCTCTTTTTTCTCACTATTTGTTTCCTTTTTCTTCCCTTTCTTTCCCTTTTTTATGTCTCTGTACCTCCTCCATTCCTTGATCTCAATTTTCCTCCCTTTCTCTTTATTCTCCCTCCCCTCTTCCCTTTTTTTACTACCCTTTTCCCTCTTAACTTTTCGGTTGTCTATCATGCATTCCCCACATTCTCTTTTATCTCTTCATCCTCCTCCCTTCCTAGCCTTGCTCCTCCTTTCTCTAACTCTCCTTTCTCCTCAAGTCCTCATCCCTCCCTTTTCCTGTCCCTCTTTTCTCCTTCCTTCTTTCTTCCTGCCTCCTTCTCTTTCTCTTCTTTTTATTTCCTTCCTTTCCCTGTGTCCTTCCCTATACCCTCCTTTCTTGGCACATCCTTCCCTTTCCCCTCTCTTCCCTCCACCTTTCTCTCAGAACCAGTACTCGGGGGACTGGCCAGGCGTTGATTAAAAAGAGCTTCCCATATCTGCGTTCTGTTCCCCTGAGAACAACCTGCTGTGTCTTTATACCTGTCTGTCTGCCTCCTCCAGGTGTAAATTAGAGTCACTTAAAAAAGAAATTAAAATGGTTCCTCCCCTTCTGACCATGTTATATTTGCCTATGCTTCTTCGGCAAGGTATTGCGAATCTTCTCATGCACCCGTGTGTCTGAGTTAACACGGCTGCAAGAATTAGATATCAAAATAAGAACTAACAGATGAATCCTGCACTCGCATCTCCCTCCCTACATTATTAATACGTTCTTAGTGAAACTTTTTCAACTGCGATTAGCATCGGGTGGATCTTTTTGAGCTGCAGTTTTATCTTTTTTTTTTTTTTTTTTTTGTCCTATTGCTGCTAAGGTCATTAATGGAAGCGTATTTTGGGCCAAATTGCTGGTATGCGGTGCAGGGCATATGGAGAGGAAAGCCGATAAATAGATTTAATTATGCCCAGTGGGGAAAACTCGGGACCTGCTGGCTGTTTTTTTTATTATTGAGCAGAGATGGGGCTTTGTGCAGAGAGGCCAGGATTGGCTGATGGTGCTGTCAATCACTAGAGCGCTTTCAGTGGCCTGGCTTGACCTTGTTGTTGGGGACTGTCTACTTGTAGCCTGATCCTCAGTTCCACCCGGAAACCACACCAATTTTAAAGAGCGCTTGTTGTCTATTTGTTGCCGCCAATGTCATTCTGTCTATTTCAAGCCCGGGAAATATTTTCCGACTAGTCTCACCGTGAAGCAGTGCCGCGTTGCCAGAACAGGAGAAGGAGGCTCCGTGTTACATCACAGCTCTCTATAGTGTTAATCTCTCTCTCTCTCTCTCTCTCTCTCTCTCTCTCTCTCTCTCTCTCTCTCTCTCTCTCTCTCGCTGTGTCTCCCGTTTCTCTCTGCTCCTCGGTTTGTTTCTCTTTCACCCTCCCTCTATCCGTCTCTCCCTTTTTTCTCTTTCCTGCAAACTCCACTGAGATATGTGCACTCCTCTCCAAATACATACAGAGCAATCTAATTACTGCGATAACATTTCTGCTTGGCTGATTAACTGTTCTCCCTGTGCCTCTGAACGCAGCTGCATTGCTTCTATATATTCCTAAGCTTCTTATTCCTCCCCAGCCGAGCTGCACTTTCACGGGAGCTTTGGCTCACCCATCCATCTCTCTTCTTTTCTCTCACTTCTTTTTTTCTCTTTTTTCTTATTCTTAGTGTCTCTCGTTTATTCTCCAAGGCAGATCGGCTATTTAGCCTGCTTACACTTTTTCTGGCTCGCTCATTTAATTCCTTTTTTCTTACCTACTTTTCTTCTTTTTCAGCCTTTCTCTTGCTTTCTTCTCTCTCTCTCTCTCTCTCTCTCTCTCTCTCTCTCTCTCTCTCTCTCTCACCCACTCTGCTTTTTTTTGCCTCTGTATCTTACTTTCATTCATTCTCCAAGACAAATAGGATATTTGGCCAGTTTTCTCACTTGCTCTGAGCTATTTGCCGCCGCCTTCTTTTTCCTGAGAACACATAGAGCATGTTGCCAAAAGTCTTGGTGTTCTGTTTGATAGTGATTTAAGCTCCGAGCAGCATACCATGAGGCTTGTCCAATCTGTTTTTTATCACATTGAAAAAAAATTATTTTTTTTTTAAATAAAATGCATGTCAAGTTTTAGACTCCAAGACTATCTTGCATGCTTATATCTCCTCGGGGAGGTTACTATAGGGTTAACATTAAGATCATGGCAGAAGAAGCTACAGCAGTACCCATGAACACGGAGGTAAAAAGCAAGTATATCAGCGCTGTAACCTAAACTAAAAGGTGTAACCACATCACACCTGTTTTAGCCTTCCAGTAGGATTTAGGTTAGATTTTTAAGATCTACTCATTATTTTTAAGGCTCTTCACTTACAGCCACTTACTTCTTCTAAGCTTTTCTTCCATATGAGACTGCATGTAGCTTAGGAGATCTTCGGCCAGAGGTCTTTTGGCTGTTTGAGTGTCTTACTTGATTTTACCTGAGTTTACTTATTTTCAATACTTTATCATTATCCGTTTTCTCAGCACTTTGTTTCCACCTGGTTTCTGCACAGTAGTCTACAAATACAGAATATTAGTCTTGTATATTTTACTTCCTTTCTCTTCTTCTGAAGTTTTCTATCTTCCTTGCTCCGTCCTCTTGTCCTTTCCTCTCTTTTCACGGAAGGATGCTAAACCAGCTTCTTTGAACCCCTCTGCTGTGGAGTGGTGTGTTTCAGTTGTGTCGCGCTTTAGCGTGTGTCGCGCTTTAGCGGTGTGTGTGTGTGTGTGTGTGTGTGTGTGTGTGTGTGTGTTCTTGTTTAACTATATTCGTGGGGTCCAAAAACCGGGAGTCCAGTATACTTGTGGGGTCCAGACAGCTTTGTGGGGCCAAAATGCTGGACCCCACAAGGTTAAAGGGCTGTTTGAGGGTTGGGTTAAGGTTAGGCATTTAGTTGTGATGGTTAGGGTAAGGGGCTAGGGAATGCATTATGTCAATGATGGGTCCCCACAAAGATAGTGCCACGCACTATGTGTGTGTGTGTGTGTGTGTGTGTGTGTGTGTGTGTGTGTGTCTGTTTGTGCGTGCGTGCGTGCGTGCATGCATGCACCTCACCTCAAACACTGTATGGCAAGGTGTTCATGAGTTTCATCAAGTCTGCGAGCGTGTGAGCTCACATACGTGATTCACACATACACACACGTCAATTAAATCCCCTTCCTAAAAACATGACTTCCACACACACACACACACACACACACACACACACACAGTGCCAAACAGCGTTCTCACGTCCCTCGTTATGCTTGGCGATAACCAACCCAACCACCCACTGACTCCCTGCTGCACCAGATAGGAAAGCTTATTAAGACTACGCACACTCAACTCACACTGCACATCGTCAGAGTTGTTGTCACAATTGCAGAAAGCAGAGCACCCCTAATGCTGAGAGCGGAAGCAAAGAGATGATTTCTTGAAAGATTTATAGAGAAAAGGCCGCCGTCACGCTGTTCAGTCTGCAGAGAGGAGTTTAGGAGTTTAGTTTGTGGCTGTAGAAATCCGTTTGTTAAGAAAATGATGTGTAATAGTTAAGTTAGTCTAATAAAGTGAGCTCTTCCTCCCTCCCTGGAGGGCTAATTGCACGGGTCAGGTTGGTGACATCAGCACACTGGTTAGCTGTGATCTCCATGTTACATATAAAGCCTCATTAGAGCACGGCTAACTGAGCGCATGCACACCGGCCCCCACCTCTCCGCCTATTCTACAGTAATGAGAATGACAGTAACTGCAGTAATTACGGTCAGTCCAGTTTCTTACCAGCCGTTTGCTTTGCAGCGAGTTTCCGGTGCGACTGGCTGGCTGTCCAAATCAGGGTGTTGATTTTGTAAAGTGCCGTAGTCGTCGTCTATGATGGCTGACTTCCGTTTTTCAAATGGACGTTTTACAAATTAGTTTCAACAGCTTTCTTCGAAAATGGATGACAGCAACGATATACATATTATAATAGTATGATTATTTAGTGGAAAAATCATGCTTTTTTTTTTAGCATTTCCTTGTGAATTTTAATTATTCTTCAAAAAGGAGCTATAACTACTATATCCCCAATATACTTTATGCATAGTGGCAAATATACCAGCAGGAACTCTCTTTCCCAGAGTTCAATGCAAACTGAACAGTCCAGCGTCGTCTCCTCTCAGGATGCCGGGCTCTCAGAGGTGACGGCGTGGCAAGGGCAGGAGTCGGCGGGCTAATGATGACAGCGACACACTAATAATGGTTCCCAGTAGCTCCTGTGACAGTGGGGAGTGTATTAAATGGGACTCCAGAGCAGCCTGACTCACCCGGACCCCCTACCACCTCCTAATGAGAGTTTGATGGAGTGGTTGTATAGGTAGATAATGCTAAGTTAATGAGATGTCCTACTCCATGAGACTGTTTGCAGTTCCCTACAGAGTTGCTGTGTGTGTGTGTGTGTGTGTGTTGCCTGTGTTGATGTATATTGCTGTCTGCTTGAGTGTGTGTGGCTGCTTACCTGCGTTTGTGAGCAAAATATTGGTTTCCAGATTGCGGTGTATGGGTGTGAGTTACTTCGGTTTATAGAGCTGTCTGTAGATGTGTGATTTTGTGTGTGTGTGTGTGTGCGCATTTGCTCTCCTCCGCTTCTGCATACAGTAGAGTTCTGTCATTTTTTTTTTTTTTTTTTAATCCAGCAGAAGTTGAGCACTCGACAGGAAATTAACTGTCAGATTTTTGATAGTGACAGAGCAGAAAAGACAGAATTAATAAATGAAACAAAGAACAGAGAGCAAGCACTGAAAAATAGAATAGACCAGGAGAGAGAAAAGGAAAGCAATGAGACATCGTTAACAAACAGTTGGCTCACCACAGTGGGAAAAGCTGGGAGTTTTGACGATGAAGAAGGGATTAGGTAATGGGATAGCGGGGGTAACCACCTCCCTCATGGCAGGTACATGTCTCTAATTGGGAGTCCCACACCCATTCTGCACCCTCCTCTTTCCTTCCATCTTCCTAGACAATGCAGTGAGAACAAGAGGCTTTACTAATTAATGCAGATATAATGATGGTTCCAACTGTGGACAACTCTGCCCCCTTTGAATGTTGATTAAGGTGCTGTGTGTGTGTGTGTGTGTGTGTGTGGGGGGGGGGGGGTTTTGGATAATCATACATTTACGTGTAATATAATTATATGTCTATTGATGCATACTAAGATGAATGGTGCTGATATTTCTTTTTATACAATACTGCATTCTATATGCTATATCACTAAGGTAATTGGCAGTCTGCTTTTGGCTCCTGCATAATGTGGGAGTGCTTAGAAAATTAAAATAGTTCCAAGAAAGAAAAAAGAATGTGCAGGGGGAAAAAAGACGCTGCGGCAGCGCCCACAGGGAAGGGAGGCGGAAAGACATTACAGCAACAAGGGCTTAGTACCAGTCACCTGAAGACAACATTAAGATTAAACAGGGAAGTTGCAGATGTCAGATTTAAACCTCCTAAAATGGCTCAGGATGAAACTGTAATGGATGCCAGTTTTTCCTATTTTGCCCTTGAAGATCACTGGAAGTTAGTACTACTCAGCATGTGATTGTATACTTGTATAATGTGTTCTGTGGCATAGAGGAGCTATGTCAAGTCTGAAAAAATACACTATTGCCGTGCATTTTGGGAAGTGTAGTGTAGGAAGACTAGGGGCATAAAATTGGGATATCTTTTTTCTTCTTTTCTTTATTTCTTATCTGTCTCTCACGAGTTCCCCAACTTTATGGCAAAGCAATACGAATTGTCTGAAGTGCCCCTTTAAATTATCAGAACACACTGTAAACATCATACAGACTGAAGCAGGGATGTGCCCTTCCAGGATGTGAACGTGATAAAAATAATTCTGGCGAGAAGGGTAGTGTGGTGTAGAAGACATTTAATGTGAGTGTTTTATTGAGCGTCATACAGAAGTAGGGTCACCCTAACAGGTGCAACACAACTGACATGTCAATCAAGCACATGTCTTTACATGAGAGGGGGTCTAATGTTAGGTGCAAACGTGTGTGTGTGTAGATCATGAATGTTTAAGAGCTTTGAGTGAAAGTGAGTGTGTAAAATGCTTAGACGGGGCCTCCTAAACATAGGACATACAAACATAAAGTGACTGTTGTGCCTTCTTCACAGCAAAACATAAGCAATGTGAATGTCTGCCGTGCTGCTGGCAGTGGTGAAACACACAGGTAAAAGTGAAGGGAGTAGATTAGCTCAAAACAGCCCTAATTGGTTTGCAGGATGGTGACAGGCCAACGTGGCATCCCTGTCCAAGGTTTCACTGCGGCTGTGATGCTGTTGCTCTTGGCCAGGCCAGCAGATTACCATTCAGGCCACGTATCTGCCTGTAGCAGTGATGAGAAGTGTCTCGCTGTTAATGAGATAAACACAGACATTAGATTGGCTCAGCAGGAGCTCTAAAGGGAAGGAGAGGGCGAGAGGAAAAGAAGAAGTAGGTTGGTGGGTGAGACGGAGGAGGCAAGAGACCGAGAGAGGGAGCTTAGTGAGAAAGGAGATGAGAGAGGGTGAGAAAGATGATGTGAAGGAGAGATAGAAGAATATGAAACATTAGAGGAAAAGGCTTGGTTAATTTATCTAAAGTGTGAAGCAGAGCTTCATTATAACTCAAACAGAGGTGACGAGTACATTTTGCCTTTAAAATGAGAGAATAAGAGCTCCGGAATGATGATGATGGCCGTTATGGCAAAGTTGATAAGAAAAACATAGCACGCTGTGGTGTAACTGCTATTTTATTGGACAAAATGTTAAAGTCTTCATGCTCCATATGCTGTGTGACAACTATTCCCCTTTTTCATGCACACACACACACACACACACACACACACACCCACCCACCCACCCACACACACACACACACACACACACACACACACACACACACACACACACTGGATTGTCAGTGCCTGCTGTGACATTATAACCATATCTATCATTAAGCAGTCTTTTTTCAGGCAAAGCCACTAATGAAACGCACATGAGTAAGAATGAGTTTGCCTAGCACTGTGCATGAGTGTATCATCAGTTGGAAATGTGATGCAAGGTGGTGTGTGTGTTGTGTTGTGTTTGCATGTTGTGTGAGTAAAAGAGCCTCTTTCATCGACTGGTGCAAGCCTGGTTGCCTGAGTGAAGTTTATTGTTTCATCATAAAAGTCTCCAAAAAGATTCTATTAGAGCACATAAACTGTACTTCCAAAATAAAAGCACCGTTGGCAAAGGTTTTAAGATTATTAAGATGGAAAAGGAAGTTGCAGGGGCACAACCGCAATACACAATTCCCTTATGACAGAATCCTTCAGGCCATTTAAAACTTACCTTGTTGCATCTGTGTCCCTTTTTTTTGTGTTGTCCAGGTTTGGTAAGAAGAAAGACGACAAGAGCAAAGATGCTGCCAAAGCCTCCAAAAGCAAACTGGAGGCCCTAAGTGAAGAGGAGCTGGACAAGATTCCTGACCAAAGAGACAGGTATGAATCAGACCTGGGTAGAATACGTGTATGAGTTGGTTTTTCACAGTTTAGAATGTCAAAGGAGAGGGTTTTACAACACAGGAAAGTGCTGAAAGAGCAAGAAAGTTCAGTCGTTGTCAGGGTTAATATAGTTAAACCAAAACCAAAATGAAAATAAGCAGTGAACAATATTTTTAGTAAACTGAAACTAAATAAAAACTAAGACATTCAAAGAAAAACTAAACTTAAAACTATATTGCTAGTATAAAAAAAAAATAAAATAAAATAAATGAACGTAAAACATTTCAGTTTTAGTTTTTTAGCTATAATACAAACTGTATCACCACTGGGAAAAAAGGAGACAGCATGAATTTCCGTCAACTCTCGTGACATTGAACCACAGAAATTGAAAGAACTTGACATGAAATGGTGCTGTGCTGTAATTAATTCACATCGGACTCTAAAGTAGCGCAAAGATTCAACATTAAACATCGTGGCTATTCTGCATCCATGTATTTTGTATGTATACGGTATGTAGCTACATACTTCTGAGACATTATACCTGGCCCTAACAAAAACAAACTAAAACTACTGTAAAAAAAAAAAAAAAAAAATATATATATATATATATATATATATATATAAAGACTAAAACTAAACCTTTCTGAAAAAATGAAACTAAACTAAAACTAGCAAACACACTAACTAAACTGAAATCGAAAAGTCAAAAATTTAAATTTAAAAATCTAATTGAAAACTATTGTAGCCTTGGTCGTAGTACGCTGTTGGGATTGACACCCTACCGGACAATCTGTGAATGCCGATCCCGATGCAGCAACGTGCTGGTCCTCCAAAACAGCTGCTCAGTTCAGTGTAGCACAGCTGTCTCCCATACCACCCTACTCATTCTGAAGTGAAGAATGCATGTATTGGTATCGTCCCCATGTGTAACTGCCTCCTCCCCTCCTGTCCGACAGCTACAATCCGCGTTACGCCGAGATCCACTCCGGCCACTTCACCCCCGACGTAGAAGACGATGACAGCGACCCCAACTACGCCCGCATCAACAACTTCCGACAGCCGCCCTCGCCCCAGTCGTTCATCAGTCGCACGCCCTCCCCTGCAGCGCTGTCAAACCCGCTTCAGGCCTCCTCAGAGGAGCTGGATGGGCTCTACGCCAAGGTTAACAAGTCCAGACCGCCGCCTGCTCTACAGAACCAGCATCAAACCCAGGCAGACAGGTAAGGAAGGGGCTCGCTCATTTTTCTATACTCACGAGGACCCAACTTCTTCCGGTTGTAATACACAAGTGTTTGTTTTTCAATGTGTGTGTAGCATTCGCATCTGCAGTTCTGGGTAGATACAGAAAGTTGTGTGGGTACAGTAGGTGTGTACACTAGAGCTGGGCAATATATTGATATTATATCGATATTGTGATATGAGACTAGATATCGTCTTAGATTTTGGATGGCATAAGTGTTGTCTTTTCCTGGTTTTAAAGGCTACATTACAGTAAAGTGATGTCATTTTCTGAACTTACCAGACTGTTCAACTGTAACTGTTCTATTATTTGCCTTTACCTACTTAGTCATTATAGCCACATTACTGATGATTATTTATCAAAAATATCATTGAGTAAATATTTTGTGAAAGCACCAATAGTCAACAATATTGTTGCGGTATCGATATTGAGGTATTTGGTCAAAAATATCGTGATATTTGATTTTCTCCATATCGCCCAGCCCTAGTGTACACATGTGGTCACAGACCATGGCTTGACCGGCAGGACTAAAATATTTGGACATTTCTGCATTCATGCGCTGCCAAGCTGGAAAATGCATAAAACACGCACCCACACACATTTACACAGTACCGCCACGCATGATTTATCTAACTCTTCTGTTGTGTTTGCATTCATTTTGACTTTAATAATCTTTAAAATCTCTAAAGACAAAACTTGATAATTCACTTTCTTCACAATATTCATAGCAAGAACTGGTAAGTATTACTCTGTATGCATGGTTCTTTCCTTTTAAGAATTTACTAAAGGCTCAGGCAGGAGTCCCAGCCCAACTATAGGATATACGTTTTGTAGAGTATAAATAGTTTATCCTTGGCAGATGCAATCACCAGTGGCCACCTCTTGATACAGATACAAATGCAAAATAAATAAGTCTGGAATAACTCGAGGTCCTCATGGATACCATATGATGAATAATGTATATAAGTGTGTACACCGTGAAGTTAGAAAGGGATAGGACAGTGACACATTTGTAACGTGTTGTGCATTGATTTTGAAATAACAAAATGACTATGAGGGTCCTGAGTGCCAACTCAGCTTTAATTTAAGGGTGTTAGGATCCACATCACATTACAGTGAAGGAAATGCAGTCGTCTGTAGACTTAGCCCCTTAATTTTACCAGACAAAACTCAGTCATTTGTAATATTTAGTGCAAATCCTTTGCTGTTAATAACTTTCTAAAGCCTTCAACAGACAGACATCAGACACTTCTTCACTGCTGATGCTCTGCCAGGCCTGTACTGCCACACATGCTTAGTTGGACAGTCTTGGCCCAGTCAAGAACATTATGTTTGGCCATAAAACCCTCCTTGGTTGCCTTGTCTGTATGTATGACATCATTGTCTTGCTGCATAGGCCTGCACTGTCAACCTAGTGCGGATGTGAACACCCTTAAAACTAAGAGTTGGAATTTACAGTTAATGTGCTGGTTTGGTTTTACGGGCAAATATAATGACAAAATTAGCCCCAGTGTTCAGTGTAAAGTGGTTAATGCTTGCAGAAAGACAGTGCTTATCAGTGTTGCCAGTACTCTGATATTATGTATTATTACTGCCAAACTTTTTGAAACCTCCGAGTTTAACTTGCAGCCAGTTTTGTGCGTGAGAGAGAAAGAGAAAGGAGTAAATCTAGAGAGGATTCTAATGCAAATTTATCATTTCCCGTATGAAATAATACAGGCTACATTAAAACTTCCCTCAACTTAAACTCTCTGACAGAAATTACTATTGACTTGCAAATCAAAGACTAAGCCCCAGACACCCAATCTCATCCAGAAAAAAGAGAGGATACAGAGAGAGAGGGGTTGGACGTGGAAAGGAGACAGATGGGAATGGAAAGAAGTGACAGACGGAGGGACAGAGAGAAAAGAGAAAGCAGGGGGAAGGAGTGTAGAGAAAGAGGGAAGAAAGACAGAGCCAAAATGGAGACACAGAAAATGCGTTAGATAGGCATAGTAAATTCGAGAGGGAAGAAGTGACAGAGGAGAGGGTGCAGACAAAAGAGGAGGAGGGATAATTAGCCACAGTCTAGCAGCCTGACAGATCTGTTAGACCACTTTAGCTCTCATCCACTAGTGGTGGGTACTTCATTACCAGCCTGGTTTCTCCCTTTCTCCCTCACTTTCTCTCTGTCACTGTGTCTCTTACACTCTCAGTGTGTCACTTGTCCATTCTCCCTTCCCTGTTTTGCTTACAATATATATTAGATAGCATTAGCATGATGGATGAGGAGCCTTACTTTGGCAGGTTAACTCTGTATGTGAGGGAGTCTCCAGAGACGAAGAAAGAAAGACATGTTATTTTTTAGAAACTCAAATAGTTGAATGAAATTGTGGCCGTCACAAAAAGGTATTTTTAAATACCGTAGCTGGCCATGTCCGATGACCTCAAATGTATTCCATGGCCACACCCATTCACATTACGCATCCACGCTCACACATTGCCCCCTCATCGCCGGCTATTTCCATTCCCGTTCCGCCACCTGCGGCTTGGTTGCTCATTCACAGAGTCGGTACATCTGTTAAAACACAGACGCAGTTCGCTATGAGGTTGGAACCCACCACGCCTTTTTATTCCCACAGACACACAGATATACACACACATGGTCAGAAATAGGCGCACACACAGCCACCCACATGTAATATGTCTGTGAGGAAGCCCAGTGTAACCTAGCAACAATGCTGTGTGTGGTCCAGTGCGTTTTATACCAGTGTGTGTGTGTGTGTGTGTATATATATATATATATATATATATATATATATATATATATATATATATATATATATATATATATATATATATATATATATATATATATATATAAGTTGAAGTGCAAACAAGCCTACTTCCAGGGTACCTTATTTTCCCACAAAGAAGTCCTTGACAGTTGTAGCATGCACAATTTGTATTGTTTCCAAGGGAACAACATGTCTGGTTTCTTTCATCTTTTACATTACACAGTTTTAATGATGCTGAGTGAAAAATGTGCTCATTATACACGTGGGACATCCTTAATGCTAAAATAGCTTTATCCAAATGTGTTTGAAGGTAAATGTGCATGCCTCTGCATCCACTATGTTTGCATAGTTTTGCCAACTGAGACATGTTAGTCCCCCTCCCCTCCTCTCCTGTCAAGGCCCTCAACAGCGGACTCCAGCGCTGTCTCCCTAATTTACTGTCGGACATTTTCATTAGGCCTTCAATGGCAGGTGTGTGCCGTGATAGGCGTCACATTTGATTAGCGCTATGCTAGAGGCTGACCTGTGGAGAAAAAAGGTTAGCTATGCTTGTCAAATTTTATTAGCCAGAAGGCACTCTTTGTAGCCGGAGCAAGAAACCAGGAGTTGACATGAAAGAGGAGTGAGAAAAAGAGAGAGGCCAAAGCGAAGAGATGTAAGGATGAGAGAGGTGTGTTGTAAAAATGCACCCTTGTGCTAAGAAAAGTAGGTTGAAGGTGAGCGTGTAAGCGAAGACAAGTAAATGACACATCAGAGAGCATGCTACCAGATTTCTACTATGGTTCAAGCAGTGGCACGACGCACGACAACTACATGCCGCTAAGTTTACCTGACACTGTGACAAAGACCAATCCTCAAACCACTTTCGACAGGCTTGACTAATTGTCACAACATTTTTTCGAAAGAAGCTACAAGGTCTTTTGGATGTACATTTGTCGGCTCCTGTAACATGTCCTGAATAGTGTTGGTTGTCTTCCCTGCTTCCTTTTTCTCCCGGCCATTTTAGTGCGACACAGAAGACATGTTTTATTCCCCTATAGAGAGACAAGGTGTGAAGCAAACAGCCTGCAAAGCTGATATTATATAAGGAGGCTTCCCATTAAGGCAGACGCAGAAATTCACTATTTCTGTATCTCACACAGAAAATACATTCTCTTGCTTTCTGTTGTGGATTTAGTTGTTAGGCAACACCTGCCTGAGGAAGAGCTGAAACAGAAAGGATATGTTGTTCACTCGAACACAACACATCATTAGTGGAGACGGCACATTAAGTCATTCTAGTCTTCTATTCCCTTTTAAAGCATCTTTTACTGGAGCTCTATCTTAGCAATTAAAATGTTTCTTTTTGCATTCAAGCTGCTTCCAGCTTTTCTTTTGTCCATGGTCACTTACACAGAGGAAACTGACTGTTGCTGGAAGCTAGTGCTAGATTGTGAGTTAATCAAGTTTCATTTTTATGGCTGTGCACTTAACAGAATGCATATACATGGTGAGTACTGTGTCTGGTAGATTAGATGCCAGTGAGAACAGTTGGGGCTCTTGAGGTTGTTTGTCTGCAAAAGTATGTTTCTGAGTTTGAAAGATGAGGGCATTATACTGTGGGTTGCAGTATGGGAAATGTAGGAACTAGTGGTTTTGAAGCTTTACAAATTCTATGGACTGGAAGACAGGGTATCTCAGCTTTTGATTCATTGATTTTGATAACATTATCCGTTACAAAAATTGCAAGACCAATTCTGATTTGGTTAGGTATACAAATACTGATACTGATTTGGTTAGGTATACAAATACTGATTTGGTTTGGTATACTAATAGGCCATACTAGTTTTTCCCATAGCTAACTGAGACCCAGAGTTACAGGTTTCAGACTTAAAATAACATAACAGTTATTTTAGTAACATCTGCAGTTCAGATAGTATAAAAAGGTGCATTTCTTTATGTTTATGTTTTCCCATCACTTCCAGTTTGACGCTCCACTGAGTTTCTGTCCGACTCTATTCCCAATGCTACACCAGGAAACCAAATATTGACCGCGCGCTTTGATGTATGCTTACCTCCAGCATGCACGCAGCAAAGAAAAAGCTGCCTGCCTGAGCTTTTTTTCCCCCCAGTGTGTTGTGTTTAAATCAGCTGGCTGCAGCAAGAAGAAGTCGCCATACCAGCCGGCGGCGTTGCACACTTCCTAATTAGTCGGCCCCCACACTGGCTAACACCACGGGATAGTTTCTTTTCTCACACACTCTCTCCTGCACGCTTTCATATAGCGGACGGTTTTGTTGTCACTCCAGTTCCCCTGCTCTTTCTCTCACTCTTTTCCAAGTTTCCCATCCCTGTGTTTTTCTAGCTGTTTGGTTTTGCTCTCATTCTGTCTTCTGATGCATCTTTCATTTCATGCTCCTGTGTCTTATCTTCTCCCTCTCTCCCTTCAGTCTCCATCCTCCTCAGATCAACCTGCATAGTCAGATACTCTAAAATATGGATGAAATATGATACTTGAAGGGAAAACCCGTCCAAGCTATTTCTGTGGTTGAGCTAATAAAGCAAAATAAGACTTGATGTATTGATTAGTTGTGTGTCTATTTACCTCTCAGACACCGATGCCCTTGTGAACTTACTAGACCTGTGTACGGCACATATACAAACATTTGTGTAAGGAAAAAGACAGAAAATCAGGACAGAGTCCTGGTTCCATACACAATCTGGCAAAAACATTAATTCTGCTTTATTACAATCTGCCTTGGTGTTCTCTCCCAAGTACGTTTAGCTAACCTGGGGGGTTGTCTACAACCTGCAAGCTCTTGATCTCAAATCAAACTGCTCTATTGAGAAAATTGTATATCACCAAAGCTTAGATCTGTTGTGTTTTTTTGCAGACAGGCAATCAGCAGCAGTTATTAGCTGCTGATGACAACAGGGGAGACTACCTGTCTCCCTACACACACACACACACACACACACACACACACACACACACACACACACACACACAGGACAGGACAGGACAAATGTTTTTGCTTATACAGACACATATACACATCCCTCTCTCCCGCCTCTGTCACTGTTTGGAAAGCAGCCTGCTGAATTGTCAACCCATCAAACTGGTACTCAAACGTCAAAGCCCTCCCCCACCCACCCCTCTCTAATGTTTTATCCAGAATCAGTCTCTGTCTTCAGCTGTTAATATGATAATATTTGGTGTTGTCAGTGATGGAGGCCGCGGCATAATGAGATAATTACAGCGTTGTTTCATTGGGAGAGCGACACGCACGCTCAATCAAAATGGCAGCCCTAATTACGGGCCCAGGGATTGGCTAATGGGTTCGGTGGAAGAGGGGTGGCGTGAAAAAAAGAAAGTAAATCTTAACTTGTCTCTGTGTGGGCATTCTCTGAAGGTCTGTTGTTTGTTTGTGTGTGGAGAGGGGTAAGTAAGAGTAATAAAAAAGGAAGTAATAAGTGAATAAATAAATAATACAAGAGATTATGTGTGAATATGTTAACAGCAAGGTTGTCTGCAGGACGCAGCCCTTTTGGGGGCGGGGGTACAGAGATTAGTATTGATTAGCTGTGTGTTGATACCAACCATTATACCAATCTCAAGAAGCAACAATAAGCACGACTGAATGCCGCCTCAGATATCCATCTTTATGAAGAAGAAGCATCTTGGCTGAGTGTTTCATAGCAGCACGGAAACTTTTAGAAAGTTCTCTCCTCATGGCAGCAGGATTGAGTTTTGTGTCCTGAGCGCTTGCAATGAGAGTACACAAACTTAAGTTTGTGTCGAATAATAGCGACACAACATACTGCCACGGAAGTGTGTGCGACTCAGCCTTCTGTCCCCTCTGGGTTGCATAGAAGGCTGCATGAAATCAGGATACATAAACACAGGCACAAACGCACAGTGTGTTCCACATACTAAATCACAAGGATTAACTACACAGAAATACACACTTTTATACATTCCTGAGGTTGTCTTCACACCCAAACATACACTCAGAGCCTCAGCCAGATTTTTCTAATTAAAGGCAGGGTCACAAGAGAGACTTAAATACATACTGTAAGCTATGTACTTCACTAATGAACCTCTCTATCTGCTCTGTGTCTCTCACCCTCTCACCTTCTCTCTCTCTCTCTCTCTCTCTCTCCCTCTCTCCCTCCATTTCGGTCAATATTTGCCTGCGGGTCAGACCATTAGAATGTACGGCACAACGGCCGTTTGATGAAGGCTGCGTGGGTGTTGTGTGTCGGACAAAGGGCTTCCTTGTGTTTTGCTGTTCAGGGTATTTGAGTTTTACAGATGCAGAGGAAGGGTGAAGAGTTTGTTTGTTTATCCTTGTGTTACTTTTCTTTTCTTTTTTGAATATTTTGATACAGTGTGTATCTCCTGAGGACGAAATAGCAAGCGAACAGCATATCAGTGTCAATATGAGATACCTGTTTCCAATGCAGCCAGTAAACACAGATAAACGACAGCACTATGTCGTTCTCTGGTAGCACATCCTGAAGGATTGTGCTCACTCGAGCACACCATTTATGTCTGTCCTTTTGTGTGTGTGTGTGTGCGTGTGTGTGCGTGTGTGTGTGTGTGTGTGTGTGTGTGTGTGTGTGTGTGTGTGTGTGTGCGTGTGTGCGTGCGTGCGCGTGCGTGCGTGCGTGCGTTTATGTGTGCGTGTGTTTGTGTGCTCGGCTCTGTACTCTCAGGTGCGTGTAGCTTATCTAACATAAAGGTCCAGTGAGCATGATGATGTTTCTCTTTAAGTTTTGTCCCCATTCTGTCCTGAGTTCTTATCTCTTCACTGGCAGTCACCGGCATTTTTTTCCCTTCTTTTTTTTTATTGTTTCACTTTCTTGCCAAGGTCAGGTTCAGCAGGCTCATTTAGATGTTGACTTGTCATCGGTCTGTCTGTAAATCCATCGAGTAAAGCAGCTGCATTGGTCTATGTGACTTTAAAGTGAAAAGCACATCCATCAAAGGTTGTTCTACTGTTTTTTTGCTTTATTTTTTTCCACCTTGGTTTTATCTGTCAGCTGTAGAAAGTTCAGTTCAGGCACTGATGTCTTCTCAGAGGCAGTGCTTTCTGGATATTATCTGTCTGCCCGTCAGTCTTCCTGTGCTTTCAGGGGTTGTCACTGCAAAGCAAAAAATTTAATAATACAGGTGGATTTAAGAAAGGATGAACGTGGCTTTTTCTTCCCTTTTTAATTCCCAGCTGCGGTGAAAATGAAACCGTTTATCATGGAATTAGTTGTTGTTGATGTGAACCCTGTCTATATAACAGCTTTTCTCCAAACACCACCTATCCGGCATTATTAACGCCTGTCTGTCTGTCTCTCCGCAGCGATCAGCGTCTCCAGGGGCAGCGTAGGGAGTACCAGCAGGCCCGAGCCGCTCCGGGCTACGACGAGCTGGACGCCGCACGACGCAGAGTCCTGGAGAACGACCCACACCGGGTGAGTGTGCATGCCTGTGGGTGTGTGTAGCCTAGCAATGGCAAACAGTTTTTTTAATACCAGGAAATAAGTTTGCAGTGAGAGCTTTTTTGCTTCTTGCCCCAGACATCCATCCAAACACCATGGAATGACAGCAAGACATACACCCATACTGGGCAGTAGTTTAAAAAGACTGAAATGTTAAATGTGTCTCCAGAGCACCCCAGTGTTCCTGTGAGCCCAGCTTGTTTTCCCCTGTGCCTTTCTCAGGCTATTTTCAGCTCTCTTGTTAACATTTTGAGATGCTGTGTGCCACCGAGGCGGCGCCCGCTCTCCTCCTCATTTAGTTTATGGAGAGATCTATTAGACCGGTGACATTTCCATCCACCCTTTCCTTTAGCGCTATACCCCAAC